>NC_142522.1:3002500-3105000 GCF_964205215.1 Stylophora pistillata | reverse complement strand
CGACAACCATTTCGGAAGGATTGAAGTGATTTTGCTTGCCGCAATTCAGGGGTATCGCCTCGGGCAACTCTTACGCTTCTTTCGTGCTCTCCAAACTTCCCGCGTGCTCCATAACTCGATAGTGCACGCTAAAGCATGAACCAATTGTTAAATATTCCTCCCAGCAGTCATTTCGCGTAAACATCCGCAAGAGACTGGATTCTAGTTTATAACAAACATGGCGGAACTTGAAATAAGAAAGGTTACTTTTTCTTACGCTAAAACATTCTTCCTGATTGCACGGCTCAGTTGCTGAGCGATGTAAAAGCCTACCAAGAACTTCTATAAGAACTCCTTTTCTTTGCAATTAGGGTTTGTGAATTCTTGAAACGTGTTCAGAGTTGGCGAAAATGTCTCTTGTTGCCTATGGGAGCAGCGGTGATGAAGAGAGCGATGAAGAAGTACAAAACAATCAAGATGATGTAAAAAGTCCTTCTCTCATCGTCGAAAAAAGGGATCCCGGTAGAGGGAAGGGTATGGTTCTTCCTAACCCGACGCAAGAGAGGAATATCTCGAATTCTTCTACCAGTTTAAGTGGGAAAACTCGTTTATCTTCCTTTCTGCCAAAGCCTAAAAATGCGAGCAACCTCGAGCGAGAAGGTGTCGACAGCCACGGTTTCTCTGATAATAAGAACCTTCCTATTAGCTTGGAGGGGACGCTGGATGATGAAGAAATTCTGGAAATCGAAGAAGAGTATGAGCCAATTGCAAAAAGAGCAAAGAAGGTTGACAGTGCCGTTGGAGGTGGTGAGAAGCTGAGGTCTGTGGGCAGCCTATTCTCTCTTTTACCTGCACCTTGGAAAGCAGACAGCACCTGGCAAACTAAAAAGAAGGACAGTAAAGCACCTGTGGCTGAGGATAAAAAGTTAAAGCAAACAGTCAAAATTTCTATCCCTACTGCACCAAAGGTAATTACAATAAACACCTAGCAGTGCTCTCCAGATGCACCATCAATGGACCTTCTGGCTAGCTGCCCGTTTCTGAAGTGTCGGCTACATTGATAGGACAAAGCAGCTCAATACCTGTCTTGATTTGATATGAATATTGACCCATGTAAGCTAGTGTTTTCAATGGTTGTCAGAGTTATTGCTAAGTGCCGGCTGCCAGCGAAATTCAACAGCTGAAAAAGTAGTCATCGCCAGCTGGATTTTTGGCTGGTAATCACTTGATAAGCACAATAGGCACTTTTGAGGTTACACACTTACAATTGTTCACCACCGTTTAGCCACCTTACTTGAAATTTCAGCGGACATTGTAATTTCTCAGCTACAACCCTGGGCTGTCTTGTGAAAAAGTACTTTGGAGGACAGTGATCTTCCATTGTAGTGTTATTCATTGTTGCACGGCCAAAAGTAGGGTCTACACTGTGGCTTGCAATGTTCTCCTTTTCAGACAGTAACTGTCAAAAATTTACCACCCATATGACTTGAAGTTCTTGAAAATTCAACAGGTAAAAGGACTGCTCCATCAATTTGAAAATTTATCTTACCAGTTGTGCATAAAGTAAGGGAAAACACTAAGCTTGCCGGCAAAGAAATGTTTTAGCTGCAACATATCACTTGCTAACATACATGTATGTATAGTTGTGGGATATTTGGTCTCCTAATGCTTAGCGCACTGGACTGCAGCTCAAAAGTTCAGGGCTGAAGCATTGGTCCAGTCATTTTATTATGTTTCTGGGTAAAGATGCTCAACTCTTACTATCTCTCCAACTAGAAGTTTTAAAATATGTGCAAAAGAATTGTCAGAGGAATCTAATGAGATCCAAGGGGTTAAACTATGGCAAAATTAGTTAATTTCCTTTAGTATGATACAATTTTTAACACATTGTGTGTAGACTTGAAGACTGCATGGCAAGAATGTAATTGTGATACCAGGGCTTGACACAAACAGTGGCCAACTAGCCACAGACTAGTAGAAATTCAGTTTTGGCAAGTGATTTTTTTATTTTCACTTGCCAGTTTGGCTAGTAAACAAACTGAAATTGTCGCAACATCTAAGATGTCACTAGCCGTGTGGGTAGTGAGTTAAAAAGTTAGTGTCAAGCCCTGATACACATCTCAAGTTGGAGCATGGTATGGGAGAGAGACTCATGATGTACCCTGCAAAAAGTATTTTAGCATCCCCTCAGGATTCACATATTTGTTGAACACCTCTTAATCATAATTTAACAGACATATGAAAAGGAGTCTCCCCTTGTAGGGTAGGAGATCATCATTGCTACAAGTTAAAACAAAAAGCAATAAAGGGATGACATTGATCAGCTATTCAGACAACATTTAATGAACATTTCCTTTCAGAATGATTCTGATGAGGAAGATGATATGCCAGCAGTAAAGAAAGTTGGGCCATCAAAGGTAATGCACAGTTGTCCATTTAGATTAATTTGTGAAAATGCATGTATGCTTGGAAAAAGGTGCAAGAGGTACACCCAGTAGATTGCGGAGGAGTGGATTAATGTTGTTTTCTCTTTGATTAAAGTTTTGTTTACTTTGTGGAAACTTTTGACAGTGTATTCCAGCTGGTTTATTTACTTTTATTTTCACTTATTTTTATCACTTTTGAGGGAGGATCAGGTCTCAAAGCACTTCTTCCCAAACCCAAGCATAGTATCACCAGGAAGGCAGATAACCCAAACAAACCTGCAGTAAAATTAGCAAGCAGGCCATTGATACCACACACATTGACGAAGAAACCAACCCCAGCACTGGAGAAGACACAAAAACCTCTCAAGAGGAAACAAGATGAAGAAACTGGCAGTGACGATGAAGATGAGCCTTTTAGCTTTTTTACATTCGATGACAAAATTGAGATCAAAACGGATGAAAAAGTACAAACTTTTCAGAGTGAGGATACTGAGTCAAAGACATGTTCCAATGTTGCAGCAGTAGAAAGACCAAATCCTCTTTTGTTATCACTGTCACAAGATCAGATACCATCAAGTAAAAACATTTCTCAAAGCAGAGCAAAGCATGTGGATGAAGCATCACATCCTGTGGTAGATGATACAAATACCTGGGCAACTTTCTCTAGTGAGGGGGTCCCTTCACAGGAGGAACTTGAAACTAAGACATATTATTATGAGCCACAAAGTGGGCAGAGCCAGGAATATGGAGGATATTCTGCTGTTGGTGATAGTTATTATGTGAGTATAAATACTAACGTAAATGCAAACTTGTGAATGTTAAAGCGAAATTACAATGTAAATATGAGGTAGAACATTTTCCATCAGTTTGATTTGAAACTCTGTCTGTCTCCTTTCCCAAGCCATTAAAATCGGAGCTGTAAAATTAACCCTTAAACTCCCATGAGTGACCAAGACAGAATTTCTCCTTACAATATCAATACAATGTCAAGCAGACAAGTCAAGGGAATAAAGAAAGCTATCATGAGGAGAATATTACTTGGTGCGATAGCAAACTCTTCAAACCTACATGTACAGCAGGGCTCCACACTAACTTTTCAACTTACTAGCCAGATAGCTAGTGACATCTTGGATGTTTTTAGATGTTACGGCAATTTCAGTCTGTTCATTAGCCAAAACTGGCTAGTGGAAATTGAAAACCACAAGCCAAAACCGAATTTCTACTAGTCTGTGGCTAGTGGGCTACCTTTAGTGTCGAGCCCCGAAGTGCATCATTTAAATTGTACGGCACACAGTAAGAAGAATTACTAATGAGATCTTGTTTGTGAAAGGGTTAAGAGAACTAAGAATCAACTCCTGCTAGAAGAATATCTTTGAATGTGAGGTTGAAATTTAACGCTGACATAAACAATGCTTAGCATGTGTGGGTTTGGTTTTAAAAAAATGTCAGTATGGCACTGCTGTTGACAGCTACTGAGGTTTTTTTTTTTTTTTGTTGTTGGAAATAGAGTTACCAGAATGTATAGTCTTGTTTTTGTGAAGTGAATGCGTTAATTTTTTTTCAACTCTTTCTTTACTCATTGTTTCCCAACTTCTCCCTCAGACAAATTATAACTATGATGCAAGCTCTTCTGCCAGTCATCCTTATTACGGTCAAGAGACAGAAAGCTACACCCATATGCATCCTACAAGTGCTGCAGGTGGTGTCCAGTGTCAAGGCAGTCAAGCTGACCAAACACGCCTTGATCTAGAAAAGGTACTAAACTAACTGTATAATTTGGATGTATCAACAAAGTTGAAATGGTAAATTGGCCACCGTAACGATTACAAAAGCTGACGTTTCGAGCGTTAGCCCTTCGTCGGAGCGAATGTTCCGACGAAGGGCTAACGCTCGAAACGTCAGCTTTTGTAATCGTTACGGTGGCCAATTTACCATTTCAACTTTGTTGATACATCCAAATGATTTCGTTGGCCCCACCGACGCAGCCCCAAACAGTTTCTTTCGAAACTATCAGCCTTTAAACTAACTGTAGATTGCAAAGAGTCCTTGGTGCACTTTTGATGTCTTTCATCTTAATGTGGGACACGAGAAGCATCATTGTAGGCTTGCTCCGAAAACAGTTTTCTTTTTAGTGTTGCCAGATTGTTGGCCTTTGTAACTTCTGTTCAAGCCACGTACACGTACATGTAGATGCCGGGTGTATCCGTTAAATCTTTTGACATTTTAATAGGCGGATTCATGCTGACGTCATTGTTTACATTTTCGCTCATTTTGCATACGGCTTTGCGTAAAGAAGGAAGCATGTTAGATACAAATTGACTTCAGGTAGCTAAAGAGCTAGAAAACCTTAGTAGATGGTGAAATTTTTAGCTCTTTGGGTGTAATATTCAAAGAGAAATAGTTCATCAAAAACCGCAAAATTTCTGGGTGGCAAAAGCGCTAATGAGCTCATATATTCTATGTAAAATGTTGAGTTTTTAAACCCGTGTTGCACAAAAAGTATTCAATGCATCAGGCTCGCATTCATTGGCCGAGTTAATCGTACTTTGACCTTTCGATATTCAGAACTGATTTATTTTTAGCTCCATCAGAAACTGAATTGCTTATGCCAATGAGGCAAATGTTGTAAACAAGGATTCCCCTATACATGCCAACTGGTGCAACACTCGACAGTTTGTGAGATGTACTTATAAAACTAACCGATATGAATGTAACAAAATTTTGCACACGCTGTACGCCCTGGTAATTGTTTTCAACTTTTCAACCTGCGCAAACCGAGGTGTAGCTCTAAAAAGAATTAAATCGTTTCCTGATGGTCGCATATACTTTTTTTCAGATGAAGAAACTCAAAGGGAGAAGAAATCGCGGCGAGGAAATCAACATTGTTGACATTAATGCTGACGATCAAATCGGCAACTCAGCTGAGATGTTGACGAAATACGGGACAGAAGAAATTACTTATGCACCTTCACGGGTAATGGATGTTACTATTTTTTTCTTCATTTTGATTCAGAATATCTTGAATACTTAATGATCACTGCCAAAAAAAGAAATAACAAGGATTGTGTGCGTTATTCCGTTGTGTGAAGTTCATAGTTCACAGTTCGTATTTCACGGTCCCGATCGACTTTGGGGTTGAAGCTTTAGTTATGCTACCCGAGGCTCGTTATTAGCGCTTCCCCACACGCGTATCTTCTCCCGCAGTTAAGTTCGAGGCCTTGAGTAATGCTAGCCGTCGAGAAGTCTGGTGCAGAGGTCTGTTGCAAGATCCCTCGCAGATCTCTCACTGGCTCGCTTTGCTCCAGGCCTTAACTCGCGGGCGGAGAAACCTCTTGTGGCAGTACTCTTTAACGAGGGCGTAAGGACTAAAGAGATGCCGGCATTTCTCAAGGCTATGCTTTCTGCATAGTTTTTAAAATCCTTCATTGGACTCCTTCTGTATATTCTCGGAATTTCTTTTTCCTATGTCTTTGTCGCTGCTAAAAAAAATTATTATGGTAATAATGACAATAATAATAATAATAATAATAATAATAATAACAATAATAATACATAGACAGGTAAAACCGAGCGATATAATATCCCGACGTTTCGGCGACTTCATGACGCCATTATCAAGGGTACGAATGAAAATAAAATTAACAAATGCGAGTTCAAGAGTTACAACTAATTTGCATAGGGGAGGTAGCTACACAAATACTTTAGCACGGATAGAATCCGTTTGCACGATCAAACTCGGTGTTAATTGTTTGATGTATAGCATCTCGTTGACAAGACAATCGAATTTGTTCATGCACTTCTTGAGAACTTTGAAACAGCTAAGAAGGTCCTCAGGGACAGCACCTGCGTGGTCGTTGTCGTAGTGCTTGCGTACTGAAGATGACGTGCTCTTATGGCTATCCACGCGGGCATATAAATGCCCACGTGTGTAACCAACATAGCTCCCTGTATCGCACAGGTTACATTTAAATTGGTACACTACGCACTGTTGATTAACCAGCTGTGGTTTGGTTTCGCATTCTTTAAGGTCTTGGCCAATTTTCCGACTGACAAATACGGGCTGGATTGTGGTTTGGAGCTTAATGCTAAGGTCTTTCAACTGTGTCTTGACAATGTTAGCGGTATCTTGACAATGTTAGCGGAGTCTTGGTCCTTGAAGGGTATGACTACTCGGGTTACATCATTTTTCGCCAATCTTCCCAACGCCTGCAATGGCTGCTGGTCAGCAATTCTTGAGTTAATAAAGGTGTTAATGGTGGAGTTGATAAGGTAGCGAGGGTAGTCCAAACGTGAGAATAAATTCTTCAAGCGTTCACACTCCTCAGAAAAATAAAGCCATGAAGAGGACAAACGGTACACGAGATCGAGCATAGTTGTTGATAAGTTTCGTTTGTACCGGTTGTCAACGTAACTCTGGTAGTGGACAAGTAAACCAGTATTAGTAGGCTTGACATAAACTTTCGTCTCAATTTGGGGTGCACGGTTTAGGAGCTGGGTGCCAAGAAAGGGGAGCATACCATCTTTTTCGATTTCCATTGTAAAGCTGACAGAGGGATGGGCGTGATTCAGGGTGTGTAGGAAATCCGTAGCTGTAGTAATGTTGGGCGTTATAGTGAGAGTGTCATCAACATATCTGCGATAATAATCAGGCAGTTTACCTTCGAGCACTAGCCTTTCTTCCAACGGTGACATAAACACGTTAGCTAGTAAAGGCCCGAGTGGGCCTCCCCTATGCAAATTAGTTGTAACTGTTGAACTCGCATTTGTTAATTTTATTTTCATTCGTACCCTTGATAATGGCGTCATGAAGTCGCCGAAACGTCGGGATATTATATCGCTCGTTTTTACCTGTCTATGTATTACTAAATCTTTGTTGATACGAATAATAATAATAATAATAATAATAATAATAATAATAATAACAACAACAACAATAGAAGTGTAATGCGCACATGTTACCTAAAAAGAAAACGTTCGCTGTTCGTTTACTCATGTCTCCTTTTGCTTTTATGTACAGAAAAAGAAAGACATGCCAACTGCTCAACAAAGAAGAAAACATCAGATCACCTATTTGGCTTATCAGGTAAGTCGTAATGGGAGGCCCGATGTCTGCGCGAGTTTCGCGTCACACACACTAATTGGACAAACCGTGATCGCTTAGTCGGTTCAAGGCTGTCAGTTGGTAAAACGGAGTTAAATAGCAAACAGTGCGATGGTAGCGGAGGAGTCAACAAGCGATGGAGGTTTGGGTCGGGTCGACCCTAAACCTTCCTCATTTTTTCTCTCCTCTGCTACCATAGCGCTCTCTAGTATTGCGCTTCGTTTTACTAACTGACCGCTAAGTGAAAAGGCAAGTTAGTGGTCGCTATACATCTACCGATGTAGGCCCGTCGAGCTAATTTTCCCCGTATTACGATGGGCACTTCAAAATATGTGCAGCTGTTTCGTAAGGTCGATAAAAAAAATAATGTTAATGTTAAAGAGATTCATAGAATTTTAGAACGTTTTACATCAAGAGTGTACGGATGTAAGTGCGATTGGTGTTTTTTTCTAATGTAAGTTTTTGCCAGATGACAGAGGGGCCAAAACTTTTCTTTGTCCATGTCAATTTTAGATCAGTAAAGTGCTTCGTTAATACAGACTGTTTCAATATGATTACATTCTGCGTTCTAAGCGTATGGTTCTAAACCAAATAATGGTGTTTTCGAGTTGTACCTGACATTTACTTCCTTTCGTAGGCTAAAGAGAGGGAGCTGGAATTACGCCAACAGTGGTCTGCTAATCGACAGACACGCAGGCAAACTCAGTCAAAGTATGGATTTTAAGAGTTGATGCAGTATTTTTGTAAATGTAACCAGATTCTGCTTTGAGCTCAAACTCAGCCGACACAGATTGTCCATTTGCACTTATGTCTGTTTACTTTTTTCCGTTTTTAAATCTTAAGTAAACTATCTGTTGACTAACTTCTCCAAAAATGGGATCCTCGGAGTCAGTTTGATTATTCGGTCTTTTTTGCAATGATTCATGCAGCTGCCTTTATTAAGCGATCACCCTTCTTAAACGAAGATTAGAGACCGGTTCGGTAGGTATCCCATTTATAGTTACTGTTGTTGCCTGTGCATATATGTGTGGATTCACCAGTGCATACTTCCATGTGGGCACGTGTAGGGTGCAGAAGTCTCCCCTTAAGTTTTAAAGTGCCACTATGATCAAAATTTCGCATTGCCTTTTCTTTTCACTTCTGGAAACTAGAAGTAAGAAACACTTACCCTGCCAAGTTACATCGCAAAATTCTCACGGGAAGTATGATTATTTCAATCTTGTTTTTCGTTTTTGGTCGCCCGCCATTACTCAATTCAAAAATGGCCGAGTGTGGCAAAAAGAGTTGGCACTAGTTGGAGCCCTTCGGAAGTGACGTCATATGCGCAGCTCGACCTAAAAAACGTGGCTAAATTTGTATGCCATTTGGAAGAAGAATTCGAGGAAGAATACATCTTATAAAACGCCTAGAATTTCCACTGTGGAATCTCTCACAACACACGAAGCATGATGCGAAGGTGCGCATATGACGTCACAGGCCAACTCATGTGTAAAACCGCTTTTCAGTTCAGTCGCTGGCTCTCGGTTGCGAGCTGAGTAATGGCGGACGGGTTTTCCGTGAATTTCGGCCAGCTATATCAAGGCGTATTTCGCTTCCATCGACCCAAAAACTATCGCATAGTACAATTCTAACCATATTAACTTGATTCGCGCTAAAAAATGTCAAAACCAAAGACAAAAATTTTCGTCGTAGTGGCACTTTAAAAGACACTGGGGTATCTAGTTAAAAGCAAATCGTCCAAGATACCTTAGCAAGTTGTTATAAAGCTGAATGACCCAACGTGTGGAATAGAGTTGATTGTCGGTCGGTGGATGAAGTTCTGTATTGGCCAAATGGTCAAGGTAGGCGATGTACATTGCGCTGAACGCGGACAATAGAGAGCTCAAGCACCAGACGTTCTTGACAACACGAACGGCAGAGAAGCCGCGTAAGATTGGATCGAGGCCTTCGTTCTTGGCGCGAAATAGGAAGATTAAGCAGTCGACGTTTTTCAGACACGGACTTCTACCCGTGTTAACATGTCTTTGTTAAAAGATGCTAGAGATATGACCTTCATGAGCAAGGGAATAAGTTTCTTTACCCCACTCTCTTGACAGAATGAATAATTCGTCAATTTATTAGGCGACTTGAAATTTAGCACTTCATAGTTGTGTAAACAATGCGAACAAACGAGCGAGCATGAAGTTTTCAGTGCATGATCTGGATGCCTAGAGGACCATTTCTCTTTTTCTAAATTCGTTAACCACAGCGAGATTTGTTATTCTTATGTTTGTAGTCGGTTGCTCAAAACCTAGCAAAGATGCATACGATATACAATGTGCAGTTACAAAATACAACCGATGCAGAAAGACAATCATCTATCTCATTTTGCACTTTGTTATTGTATCTAAATGTCGCTTAAGTGTCTTAATTCTAAATTATCGCTCAAAGTAAGTTGTGATAAGCTTAAACCCGGTTTAAAAAAATCTTAGTTCTGCATTTGATGATTCAAATGGACATGAAATCAAATGACTTAACTCACCCAGACTTGGCGAGAAAATTGTCTGCCATTGTCGAATCCCGTTTAATCTATCGAGTAAGCAAAAACCACTTTACGCGCTACGGAAACGTTTTTTAATCACTGAATGAAAAGCAGAAGAGTTTTTTATGGTTTTGAGTCAATAATTTATCTCCTATAAACAAAATAACAGCATATTTTTGTGGCGTCCTACCTTCAACCTGAAAAGTGGCGTTCTGGCGTCTTCGACGTGACCACGCGAACGTCATGACATGCGCAGTATGTACATAGTTCCTCTAATGACTTCCGGTAGGCGTTCGTGACCTCAAGAACGTCTGGTGCTTAAGCTCTCTAATGGCTATTTGTCTCAACTCGAGGAATGGTATTAAAGATCTTTACACTCAGACATTTTTGGCACAAAGATAGTGCCTTTTCTCCCGACGATTTGACCACTCTACCTGGTCATAGGTCTCAAGGAACAAACAACCTATCAAAGCGCCGGTCACAGTAATAACACTAACGACCTATAAATCCCTAGTGCATACCGTCAAAAAAGTTTACGACATCGACGGGAGATACGAATAAAACGGGAAATTACATGGTGTGATGGGACTTTAAGTATCATTTGCAGTAATGGTACAAACAAAACAACAGTTTAACCAAAGAATTATATTTGAGCAGTTTACTGTTTAAAAAACTGGAAAAGATTTCCGTACAGCACATACTATTTTAAAATAAAACCGCATTCTCAAAGGCAACCTATTGTTTTTGCCTTTGTTTTCTTTATCCAAGAACTGTTTGAATAATGAACTCTGGGAATGTGCGGAAATCTTGCTAAAAACTGGGTAATATAATCTGTGAATTTACATGAACGAAAAAAATTAACGGTCTTACGACCTTACTGAATAAATCTCCGATAACGAAGACGATTATGTCGATGTAATACGCGGAACAGCTACGCAAAAGGAACGCGTTACTCTGTACTTGTCAAGTTCGGTTCTTTTTAAGAGATTGATGCTTGCAATGGGGTAGTAACGTAATCTTAAACTTGACTTGAAAAAAAACTTATTTGATCGCTCGAGGCTATGAACCATTATTTGGTAAATAATAGTCAGAAGTATGCACGGTGAGTTTAGTTTTTGAACGCGACTCATGACCCATTAAATCTGTTAAGGCTTTGAGATAAAAGAGAAATGGTGTTTGCTGTCGTAAAATTCCTTACTTAATTTGCTTTGACAAACACTGGAGTCCCGTTTCTTGAATTTAAAGTCCCGTCCCGTTTTAGAGACGTGTGGCCTTGAATCATTTAATTTCAGGCTGAATATATCTAACTGAGATAATTAATAGAAACCCACGTGGGCCTTATTGAAAACCTTGCTAACAACAAGAAACCAACCATTTGAAAGTTAATACCCACATTTGATTAGTATTCCATATTTGATAACCCAATGTACCCATGAACCGGTTCATCAATTTTATCTGTAAATTCTTTTAGTGGCTCAAAATAGTGAAACAGTCCGCGTTCGTCTGGATCACATCTCAGTCGATTTACAATTTTATCGGGATTTTAATTGCATAATGTACGCAGTTAAGTACACTATTTTTTTTCTCTTTATACTGCTTACAACGCAGTCTTAAACGAGATACTTAATTGTTCGCTTGTGTACATTTACAGACCATATATACAAAAATAATATTAAAAAAAATTAAGATTTCATTCTGAAAGAGGTCCATAACTTTACTGTCACCGTGAGGTCCTGGCGCAAGGCTACGAACGAGAATTACGCCCTCAGAATTCATATCGTGCTTCCTTTAGACTTAGCCATAAATATTAAAGGTTGCCTCGCGGCACTTGTCAGACGTACTGCTGGGAACTCAGGTTAAGTTTAATTCGTAGTTCACGGTCTAGGTTTTTATCTCTAGAAATTTATAAACTGCCATCGGCGACTCTCCTTTTCATTTCACGCTATCGATAACCAGAAGCACCGCTTATTGACATTAATCCTGTTTCTACGGGGCAATGTATGTAAAGAAATGTCCTCATTCTAATATCACCAACAACTTAACTCAGAATCTTCTCTATAAAATGCAAAATGCTGTGAAGGACACAGCATTCATAAACGTATATTTTTTGGTTCTCGAATATACACATTTGTTTCGCACTTGCTGCATTTAAATCTTGTGTTGAACAAGAAAAGCATGCGTTATCGTTACGAAATTGTTATCCCAGACTGTGCCTCCATTACTTTGGCGAAGGAACTTCCCACCAACCAGCGTGGAAAGAGGTAAATTGAACAATAATCCCGTGTTGTGGCACATCAGGACCCGAAGCTCTTTAGTCATGTTATTATTGCTCTATCGTGAAGCGTTACAGCTCGGCGTCGACCTCTGGGTTGATCAAAGAGCCTGGTAATCTTCTGGGATAGTTTCTATGAAGAGATGGAAAGGTTCTTGTCAGCGAAGCGGAGAAAATAGCTAGATTTCATTTTACTTGAATGTTTATCGTTCACCTAAGTGATTAGGGAGCCTAAGCAACCACGACGAAAGGGACGACGACGACGTCAAGTAATCGCGGAGGGTCTGGAACGAGGACGTCGTTTTTAGCGAGAAAATGAAATTTAAGCAGTGAACATGCTCAAGGACGACCACGTCTGAAATCTTGTTTATTCTCGCTTCGTCAGTTTAAGAAATGACATCGTTCATAGACGTCCAAAACCTTCTTCTCACTCATGGATCAAATTTCCACATATATATCGAAAGTTCGAGAGTAGGTTATTCAATTCTTGAACATCAACAGTCCAAGGAATTATTAAGCTTTAGCTTTATTTACAATAATTTACGCATCGCAAAAGTTTAAAATATTAAATTTTACGCAAGTTATTTGAGATTTAAATTCAGTTCTAAGTGTTGCTGATATAAACAAACCTATTTTGCACAAGGTTTGTCTGATTTTCAACATGCTTTAGCCTGATATGTTCTACCTTTGATGCTCCTTCCTTTGGCGAGCAAACGACGTAAGTCTGTCAATTTAATCGATGCTAGCTAGCCATCGGCACAGATAGCAGTCGTCGCGCTTCACCCAAGAATACTATTTTTTCCGGTGTGATTTTGTCGGAATAATTTTTATGGCTGTAAATCTATATCAAACATTTTGAAAATGGATTCGGAAAACCTGACAGGTATTCAAGCTCATGTTAACACACCGATCTGAAGAATTCTTTGTTGTTTAAAGCGTCTCGATTGAAGAATAGCAACACGCAAAATTTTTAAGTAGCAATAATCCGGCAGTTCCATACACAGCTTTTGACCGAACGCAGTGGTGTATTACACTGCCATTCAAACAGCACTCTTTCATAAAATATACTCAAATAAATTTAAACCTTACGTGGTCGCTTTCACCGCTTGACTTTACATCTGTTGTGCGGAAGAAGGAATATGAGTTTGTGCGTTTTCGAATTTTATTTGTTTAGAAAACTGAACAGGGTGGTTTAAATCAAACGAAGAAGCGAATACAAACTCCAACCGGCCATAGACTGTCTTAAAACTGACAATAAACCCGCACCTTTTCATGAGAAAAACTGCTTTGAAGTTCGAAAGTTCACGACGACGTGAAACAGGTCCTTCTCAAGTCGTCCACGACAAGACGACGACGGAATTCTTGGTTCGCGCTTGCGCAGTGACGTTCTTGCTACTTCCGGTCGTCGTCCTCCGTCCGTCGTCGTGGTTGCTTAAGCTCCCTAATATGGCTGTCGAGTGCACGACCTTAGCTAAGCTCTACCTGCTAGACAGCCCCAAATGATTCAACAAGTCTGCAGTATTTTACCCACCAGAGGGGTCATTCATTTAAATTGATTCATTAAAAGACAATCGTATGCCTTCAGCAAAAGTGATGGCCACCTGACTGCCTGAAAGAAATTCGTTTAAAAAGTTTTCGAAACGCAACTGCCGCTACTAGGGGGGGGGGGGAGGGAACAACGGGATGGAGGGAGGGAAACCAATTTCTTTGTTGTGAGCCACTGCGAAATCCGAGGTAAATTCTTGTCAAGGGAATTTACATCGACACTTACCACTACATCTGTACGAGAGATTTTTCCACAGCACTTTGCCCTGTGAAAACACATACATTCCGACTTTGCCGCCTTTGAGAGTCTTGTCAATTATATATCCGGTATCCACTACCACCTCGCCTTCAGCATAAACGACCAGTCTAAAAAAATAAAGTTACAGTAAATTAATTGTGCAGTGGAAAATAATAATTTAATTACCGCCAGGTCGTTGACAACATCGACTGGTGAAAATCGAATGGAATTCGCCTTTCACAACTTTTCCGATTCAGTCACTTTCCTTCAGGAGAGTAGTCAGCTATAATGGTTTTGACTTACTTTATTAGTCCAATAGACGGTCTGTGTATTAGCCTAAATTCATAATCTGTTTCGTCCTTCCATCCTCTTTTGTTTCTGTCTCGCCAAATTTCTTTAATCTAAGGAAATATGCCATCCATATTAGTTTGTGACACAGACACTGATGCAGTTCTAACGCATTGGTTTCTGGTACAAAGAGTCTCAGTCTATTTCAATCTCTTTTTTGTTTAAATATTGTCCTATTTCGTGGTATATCTGCAATGAATTCGAAGTGTGATCTTAGGTGCAAAACTACAAGAAGTTCGCGTCGCTAACGCGGCAAATGCTCTTGCTGGGCTCCTACGAAGAGGCCCAAAGAACCGTCATTTTTAAGTTTTCACTTACTTCTCCATCTGTGTCACCAGAATGCCACAATGCGTTTCTGAGATCAAATCCAGGACCAGTTTTAGAATCAACAAGCTGGAAGGAAAAGAATAAAATTTCCTCAGTTTCCCATGTTCCACAGCGTCGAAAATTACTTGTAAAATGAAGGGGTGAGAGGGAAAGAGGGACTAGGCTCCAGCATATTTATGAACTGCCCACGTGAGTCACGAGTTTTCGTTACCGGCAATTGGCGAAACTTCGAAAATGGTATGGTAAATCTACAATTAATACGCTGAACTTTAACTCGTCTTTAAACTATAAAGTCTTTACTCAAGTAAGAATTACCTTAATATGTATTCCTTTCTTTGCTGTAGCCCTAAACGGTTTCACTTCCCAGTACACTTGATCATCCTGTTTCCATGATATGACGTAGAACCGTCGGTTGCTTTGGTAACTGAACACTAATCCCACGAAATCGTCATCATGTCTTGTTGCAACTCGAAGTGTTCCGTTGAAATCCACACCGTTGAACCGAACATTCCCTTAAGTTGAAAGAGAGTCATGAATTAGTTCTTTTTTTCCACTGAGGTCACGGTGTCAAACTTCCCAAAAAAATATCTCGGTTTGAGACCAACATTGCCCTATATGACTACTGTAAGGCAGGCAAATCATTCCACTTGATCAACCAATTAGATGCGACTCAAACTCTTACGCTTGGCCAGTTTTCCTTGGTTTTGACTGTTGTTTGTGTTGTCTGCGAAGAGTATTACTTCTACTCCTAGGAAACATACTCGAGAGAGAGGATTGTACCGTACTGGGCCATCTTACAGAGGGCCCTACTTTGCTGTTGGTCTAAAACAGAAATTTTGTTCATGTCTCTTTGCTAACCTCAAGGTTATCTGTTATTTGGGTTGGCACGCAGCACTTCTACTGGGGTTGCCACTTAGCGCATCTGTGACACTTACCGACAGCAATGCCCGGATCACTGTTTTCCTCTTCTGATACTTGAGTCCCCTAAAAACACAGAAATCAGAAGCCGCAAGTCATTATTAACTAATAAAATGATAGATTGTAAGTTAGCTGTGGCACCTCCTCAAGATAGCTCTCCGTCCACAGATTTCCAGTTCAAAATTGAATTTTGTGGTTTTAGTCTTTTTGTAAAGGAATAAAAAAAAATACGCCCGAGAGAGAGAGACCCACGGAGCAAGAACATCAAACGGGAGTCAAAAATGGTTGAAAAGAGGTAAAGTCCAGCTGTAACGAAGCACGACGGGTGCTCTCCTTGAATGGTTCTTATACCCTATCCACACCCATGAAAAATTGAGAGGAAGAAGGAATGGACAAGACAAGACACTAGTTTTACTCTCACACTGTTTTTCTAGCCCCAAAGTGGGTTCCAACAGGAATCAGAAAACTGTTGGGAATCCTTACAAAAGCCGAGGAGTAATTCTACAATGAACTGGAATCCCATCCGAGAGAATTAGCGAGACTCGTAGTTGTGTCATGGCTCCTGTAACCGGATAAGCTCCAGCAGAGTAGGCCCACGAGCTGGTAAGATGACTGAACCATGTAACACTTAAGCTTCCATGGAAAATAAAGCATCTTCTTACCGTCCCATCTACCGCCCAAATAAGTGGCTTGCTCTGGCGTTCATTTGGACTGAGCTCAATTTTCATCAAGTTGGTAAAGTCTGTGTGGGTCACATGATGATTAATCGAGCACGCATCCTCGTAATCCGGGATCTTGTCGCCATCGAAATCGCCATCACAGGGGTCTCCGAGGCCGTTTCCTGAAAGGAAATAACCAATGTTCAACAGTCGTTGGTTGATAATTTTTACCACAGATCGACATAAAAATCAAGTTTACCGATCAAACACCGCGATCCCTTGCTCTTACAGCACACCATAGGTTTACTTACCATTCAAATCTCGCTGAGTGGGATTGGGTACCAGTTGGCAGTTATCAATTCTATCCGGAACACCATCATCGTCGTCGTCGTCATCACAGGCATCACCTGGATTGAGACAAAAGAAAAAAAATTTTAACAACAATTTCTGCGCTGTAAGACCCATCTGGGGCCGGCGGTTCGCCGGTGGCTCACCGGAGCTAATCAAACTTTGATTTTGCTTTTTCCCAGCGTTCATCGTAAAAAGTAGAAACGTAAACTTGAATTTTTATGGAGCAGGAAATAAAGTTGGATAGAATAAGAAATTTCTTCTTCGTGGGTCAACGATAGGAAAGACGGAGTAGTGGAGAGGATAGGGAAAGGCACAAGGGCAGTAAAGTCTTTTCGTGTTTTTTCCTCCTCCCCCCTCGTCTATCTCGCCCTGCCCTAAACTGTGGTCTACCCAAGGTTCCTCTCGCTTTTTTACTGAATTTTTTTTTTTAATATTTACTTGATGTCCCCTAAATTACGGTGATGCTAAATATATCGATGCGTACATTGAACTAAGTGCTTCTTTTCATTTTTTTAATCATTATAATCGTTTTCGTTGTTATTGTTTTCATTATCGTTATTATTAAATCACTAGTAAAATATTGTTTAAAGATGTGTACTGCTAACCTTTCTGATCTAGGTCGTTATCTATTTGGTCAGGGTTGGTAACTCCTCTGCAGTTATCGATCATGTCATCCACACCGTCGTTATCGTCATCTCTGTTAATGTCACAGTTATTTCCCAGTCCATCACCATCTCTATCAATCTTTGAATAAATCAACATGTACACCGTCAGTCAATCATGCCCAGCCGGCTTTTGTAAAAGAGAAAAAACGCTCATCTTGAGTAACAACCAAGCAAAATGCGTGGGAAATTTAACTTATGTAATTTCTCACAGTCACCTGTCTGCTGTTCATAACTGAGGGGCAGTTATCGCACTTGTCACCAACTGTGTCTCCATCTCTATCCTCTTGCTGTGGATTGTAGATAACTGGACAGTTATCCTGGGAGTTTAATACACCTGTGACGAAATAAAGACGAGTGAGGCCATTTGTTTGAAAAGCTGTCTTCTTGTTCAAATTCTGATCCCCAGTGGTGGGCTATCAGGCAGCAGAGACGACATATGAGCGGGCGAGAAAAATCAGCATAGATTTTAGGAGTAGCTTCCCTCTCCTAAGTTCACCGTCATTTTTCTCTCTCTGGCCCAGCTTTGTAGTACTTTCTCGCAAAATGACTGCCTAAAGCCGGTTTAATTATGCGTTATTATAGCTTCAATTCGGTTAACAAAAGTTAGCTAAGTTTGAAATTTGGAAGAGATGAGATTTGAAGTTAACAATGGTAGATATCAACCAAGGTTTATCTCAATCGCCGTGCACATACTTTTAAACCCTGCGCTCTTCACTTTTAAATCACTCTCTTTTTCAACAAAATCCAACGATCAAAATGACCAATTAAAAGGAGAATTATGAAGTAAAATTGGCTCCATTAAAAAATTGCAAAGGAGGAACAAATCATCTTACCATCTCCATCCACGTCTTTGTCACAAACGTCGCCTATGCCATCTTTGTCAATATCTCCCTGGAACTTGTTGGTGACATAAGGACAATTATCGCATTCGTCGCCAAACGGATCGCCGTCGGTGTTGCGCTGTTCTGCGTTGTAATGACGGGGACAATTATCCTGACGAAGAAAAAAAGGATGGAATTTGCGGACATAAGAGTTGTGTTTTAACTGATGACCAGATGTAGAATTGGGTTAATAAAAAGATAGATAAAAAAAAAGGCTATGAGTTATCGCACTTGCTGCTGATTGTGTAAAATTGTCAGAGAAAGTTAATTTTCTCAGCTAGAGCACTTGAAATTTTTTCAACGACACGCAAGTTATAGGTCCGTTTTCAAAAGTAATTTATCATGAGAGCATCACACAACACATGCGTAACACTCTCGCAGACCACAACCTCCATTGATACTCTACCGATGACAAAATTACCCGGGTATCAAGAATCAATTGCTTTTTTTTTGTTTTTTTAATATTTATTAAATCCGCCCCGATAAAAGATAAACATTGAGCAGGGAAGCTCGCTCAAACGCTGAATAAAGAAGATGCTTTTGTTTATCATGCACCTCTCTGATGTAATACTTACCACGTCGTTGTTAACGTTGTCCCCGTCCAAGTCATTGTCACATTCGTCTCCTATTTCGTCTTTATCGAGGTCTTTTTGATCTGGATTTGGTATTTGTAGACAGTTATCCTGAAAGAAAGGAGCCAATTAGTTAGGGACCAGAGACTCGCAAGATTTAAACGGAATTTTAAACAGGACAGCCTTGTTACATATAAACACGATCAATTGGAAACAGGATGCATCCTTCAAAATGAGATGAGATATTCAGCGTTCGCGAACGAGTGGAAATATAGTAATTGGCTGATTTCCCAATATTACCAAATGATCGAATTAATTCGGAAGAATCTACGATTCGAATATATGCTTTTTGTGTTTCTTGATAGACCACAAATGCCGCCTGGACCATAGTACATACAGTGATACAATTTCTAGGTAATTCTTTGTCAACTGTTCAGTCTGATTCAGCCGAAAATTGACCCATTGGAAGTTCTACATTGAACAAGACTTGCAACAGTGGCGGAAAAATAGCAGCACAGAGCAGAAAAGAAGCTACCTTCTCTTACCTTACGACACATCTTGTCTGTGCAGTTAAGTTCAACATCCGGAAAACCGTCTAAATCACCGTCCTCTCCACAAAAGTGACCATTTCCCGAATAACCAGTACGACACTTCAAAAAATGAAACCAAGTTACTACCAGAGAAAACTGAATTTAAGAATAAAGCAGAAAATAAAGTCGTGAATCAAATTTCATGCTTAATTAAAGTTCACACTTTACCTCGCACTCGTAGGTTCGACCGCTCTGAAGTCGAATACATTTTGCATGCTGACTGCAGGGATTGCTTCTAGGATCGTTTGGATCGCAGTAACTGAGATGGTAACAGGCGTGTCTTGGATCACCGGTAAATCCCTCAGGACAAGGCGAACATTCGTATGATCCCTGTAACAAAGCCAGTTCAGAGAAGGTCAGAAGTTTGTTCAGGGAGTTAGCAAGGGGAGCAATGCTTCTTAAGATGTATACCAAGGGAATCAGAGGGCAGATTAAAGTGAGCGAAAGCACCGACTAACTAAAGTAACGATCGAAAGACCTTCCGAAAGAAAAACCAATCAACCAATCAAGTGCACATCGGTGATCAATCATAGAAAGACAGATGGTCAAACAGACTGACAGGAAGACTAAACAGTCCAGTCGTCCATATTGCTTCCTGGCCAATCGAGTGTCTCTCTTACAACGATGTCTATATTAATTCCTCACCCCGTCTGACTGACTGACTGACTGTCAGACTTTTAAAGGAACGGATATACATTCAACACTGGGTGATTATCACTACCTGGAAGTGATGTTAGGAGAATTACTCACCGGGCTGTTATTACACTTGGACTGTGCAGCACATTTAGGTGGAGTCTCTGCGCATTCATCAATATCCACGCATATCTATGAAAAACAACAAATCATCATTGCAATCACGCTTGTTTAGACTTTTATTTCGTGGTTCCCTTCGGATTTGTCCCTCAACCTCTCTCAAATGCATAGTTTTTATATACTATGAGAAAACTTCAATACCACCATACTCATTATGTACTCAATAGATGCGGAAAATTTTGTAATTTTTAGACGGCTCTTTTCTACAATTATTTAAGCTACGTCAACATAAACGTGCTTTTTTACAGGGACCACTGGGATCCTTCAATACCTGTTTGTTATTCCTAGCGAAGTACAGCCCTATCCCATGAATCTGTTGGCCTGAGTAACCCTTAGGACAAGGAGGACACCAATATCCGGGACTTCGATTTTGGCATATCACTTTAACATCCCCGGCGCAGGGGTCCTCTTCTTGACACTTGCGTGAAAGAAACAAGCGCACAGTCAGCAATGTGTGGTAGATATTAAGCTATACAATAACTCTATACCATCACCAAGATAAGCATAATTTATTATGTAATCTTACAAAGTTGTCAAGTCTGCAGACAAAACGTAATTCTAAAACTGTATTAAATGCAAGCATTTATAGGATGGGGTACACATCAAAATGGTCCACCCTTACGGCCTTTTTGAAAGTGAAAAAGAAAAATCCCAGCAACAACAACAATTTCAGACCGTCCATTTTTGCAATGATCTATAAACAGCACTTATTTGACGTTTCCAGTACAGGCTGGTTGGACATTGTAGTTTATTAAAGAAAGGACTAATTTTCCTTGAAATAAAAATTTTAATTTCGGATGCCGTCTTCATGAAGGTTCCATTAGTCCACAAAAACTAAAGGATTATAAGCAAAAGCAGAAGTTAAATTCGGTAAACAAGCTCAACTTCGACTTCATACTCATTTGAGAGTCTATTTTTTTTACGTGAATTTATTTATTCAATTACAGTGGCTACCTCATCTACATCAGTACAGTTGATACCATCTCCCACCATTCCGAGCGGGCACTCTCCGCATTCAAATCCTTGAACTGTAGATGGATCGTTGAAACAAGGCACACCAGGAAAACATGGCTTAAAGCGGCAGAAGTCTTGGACTATTAGATGGAAAACCAAAACAGAATGTTGGTGAAGGAATGAAATCGTGAGACGTGCAAATGAATCATCGAGTTATAAAAACGTTCTGCTAAGAGGGTTAAATGCTGTTGTCTTGTGAGATGAATCTGATTTTGGGCACAGTGCCCACCTATTAATGTGAGTGTCAAGAAACCGTTCGGAAGCCACGGTGGTTAGGTGATTACTACAGTCGACTCCGCATTCAAAGATCTGGGTTCAAGGCCAGTTCATTGTTTTGGAATTCTTGGACAAGACGCTAAACTCTCTGAGTGTGACTCGCTCTTCTCAGGAGTAACAAGTTTACCAGTTATGTGTCAGGAAACCTCACGCAATAGAAGGGGTGATACCTCGATGGACTGGTAACGCATTTAAGGGATGCCACTCTGCTGAAACCGGGATAGGCTCCGATAGGATCGGCCTTCATGCTCGTATGCTGATTATAACCTTACCTCAAAACCTTCCAGTTTAGTTAAGTATAAAGTGTTCCTTACCTCTACACATTTGACAGTTTTCCACAAGTCTTCGTAGGTACTTGATTTCAGCCACCTTAAAATGAATGAAGAGCTACTCATCAAAAAGCTGTTCCTAAAAAAATATTGGCGTGAACTCGTTGTTTCACAAAACAAACGAAAATCTCAGGATTTTTCTTCCACGCGTTTGGTTTAGTTACCTACGGTAAGTTGTTTATGACATCATTTAGAAAAGGCATCTGGTAATTTTCTGCTTACGTTACATTTACAATAGGATTTTCCTTCCAAGTACGCTTAAAAATGAAAATCATTTGAATTATTTTCGCAAAGGCCTTAAACACTTTAAAATTTTCTTGATTAGTTGTCCACTGAGAAACTATCATTATTTTTTTCTGAGAGCTTTCCTGGCTAAAAATCTAGCAAGCAAGTTCTTGGGGAATTACAAAAATAACATCTTTTTTTTCATATAAAATACCCAGGAGAACTTTAGAAAGCAAACTTGTTCCTGTAAATACCGCTTAAATGTACCCATAGGAATATCACATGAGCAACACGCAAAAACTATACCTGCATGGATAAGTCGTATCGAATATCCCGTATGAGGCCCATCAGTTCGGAAGCCACTTCATGAGTAATTACGGTTATATCGTTAATCTCCGGTGGCTGAGGAGCTTTCACTAACGGGAAGACAACAGCAGAACACGATAGAGAAGAATTTTCTTTTCCAGGATTAGTTAAAAATTTACAAGTAGAAGTTCTGAGATGGTTACCTCTCTCCTTCACAACGTTTTCGCAGTCTGGTCCACCAAGGACACTGTCCAGGGGGCGCTTGAAGATGAATGACAGCGTTTCTATGGCACCCTGAAAAAAAAAAAAACAGTTGAAAAAAGGTCAAACATCCATATAGAAAACTTTCAAATGCATGCTGAAGGGAAATGAGACGTTCGAGACAAAAGTTTTCATCGCTCTTGTTGTGGATTTCTTGGGAATACTATCATCATACTTTTGGATTTCGACTTCTCTTGGAGGTCAACAAGCTAAGAGCGTCAGAACTCGCAAGTCACTCATAATTACCAGCAATTATTCCTCACCGCAAGTTATAAATCATTTCTCAGTTCCAAATAGAAATAAAGAATGAGCTTGTAACATTCCGCGAGCAAAATTCCCTAGCCTCCATCTGGAACAAAAATAAGCCAAGATTGCTCGGCTCTCTTTTGATTATTTTTGGCTAGTTTGGGATAATCGTTCACTATATGTAAATTACCCTCCACTTCGAGTTAGATCTGGATCCAAATCCTCTTTGTGCAATCCGGAAATCCAACAAAGAGAGCAGTGTGCCCCTATAGGAGAAGATGTCCGAGATGGCCGATTTAGTGTCAACTCGGCCAGCAAACTGACAATCCACGAAAAGAGACAGCGCCGAAATCTTTCTGCCCCTTTCTTTCACATCTGTGATGCGAATAACCACCGTGTGGTAACCACGGTCTACCAAAGACCCAACTTCTTTGAATACGACTGCCTCGGTCGTGTCATTGGTCGATCTGTACTTGAATATAAGTTTTGTTTGATCTCCAGATCCCTTGGAAGACAACTCCAGAAGAAACAACTTTCTTTGCCTGTGCGCGATAGAGAACAAAACACCCCCTGGGCTTCTAAAGATACGGAAGCGAGTTTTGATGATGAACTCCGTACTTGATTCAATATTGATTATAAGTTCGTTCAAAAGTTCCTCGTCAGCTCGGATGATTTTAATGGCATTTCCAAAGAGAAACGCCTTTCGTCTCTCTGGCGTAAAGACTGTTCGTACGTAATAGTCCAGAGGGTTAACAGATTTTTTGAATACAGACGACAGTAAATTTATTTCTATGCAAAAAAAGAGAGAATATACCTGTGATTAAAGTTATAAAATACTCTTACTACACAGAACAAACATATATATATATATATATATATAAATATTATGAGAGGAAAAAAGGACGTAACTACATTTCCCGACAAGCCTGTTTCGTGAATCGCTTCACTCTTCAGGGGTTTATATATATATATAAACTTCAGGGTGTATATATATATATATATATACACATCACATGTATAATAGATTAAACATTAGTATATGCATTTACTCTTTAGAATGTACCTTTTAATTTTGATTGTAACAAAATTATCACTCGTCTATAATGGCGTGGAAAAGTAAGTCTTTTGATTTATAAGTAAGTTTTATTTCAGTCGATACACACTCGGCCGAGAGCGGTTGAAGTTTCAAGACTTTAATTTCCGCTGCAGCTTGGTATGTAGTAGATTGAATCTTTGCCACCAAAAACTTAGCCTAAAGAAGACCGTTTACCAAAATATTCATTAAGTATAAGGTGACGTTATTAAGGGAATAACACTAGCATTCTCGGAGAAACAGAATTCCGAGTGCTCCCGATAGGAGTCGAACCTAAAACCTTCCAGTTAGTGCTTCGGACGCTCAATCACTGAGCTATAGGAGACTCATGGCCGCCTGGGCCGTTTAACTGGGTCCATGATGACAAACTTCCTACACACTAGTGGATAGGAATGATTGATATGTACTGCTTCTGGGCAATGACCAACTTTAAGTGAAAGAAGTCGTTTCCTTACCCAAGGCATTTGTTGATTTCCAACATGACACAACTAGGAGAATCAATAATAACATTTGCTCCTTCATTTTCTCTGCGAAAGAAGAAAACAAGATCTGTTAGTTATCCGTAATTTTTGCAAGCTCGTCAGTGCAATCCGGTTGAACCATTCTTGGCCGTTCTTGCTGCCTCTTATCTTAATCTCTTGAGCTATTTCTCTTCCTTACCCAGCTAAAACTTCTAGGTCTCATTTAATAATGACATTGTTACAACCGCTCGTGAGAAGATATCTACAAAAGTTTTGAACTTACAAACACGATTCTCAGTTGACCACGTAACTTTGATAAAACTTCTATCAATAATAACTGGCCTTTGAAAGAAAAAGCTCTCGATTCTCTTTAAAAACGCATTAGTAATCACCGGTCTTTCGCCGTAGACGGGTTTTGCAGCTTTAATGTCCAGATATAAGATTCAAGCAGTATATTGACAGTTGTTATAAGAACTACATTGTCCAATCATGATAATCCTTATTAATCTTTTCTATCGTTTGCCATCCTTGCTCTTTTATAGTTTTTACTTCCTATTTTGGTATCGAGTATGGTTTTCGCATGTTGTCTGGCTCGTATTTGATAATTTTTCTCGTTGCAAACTTTACTCAAATGAACTGACGTGGATCTCATACGGCTAGCTTTCGGGCCGATCAAAGATACCACTCCACCAAGGTTCCTAAGAACTTTGACCTCTTCCTGGTTTCACCAAAATCCAAAACTAAACTATCAGCGTTTTAATTCTGGATTAAGAAGAAGTGAGTTTTCCTTTGTCTAACAGATAGGGTTTCTTTTTTTTTTTTTTTAAAGTAGACAAGCACTAAAAGTCTTATGTTGATCTAAGGGTGCGTACCGACTGCACGCAGCCGCACGTTATTCATTGATCCTAGGAGACAATCAAGAGACTACTACAAATATTCCCTTATCATAGCATCTCAGTGGTTATGCAAGACTATGCTGTTAAATTTGAGTCAGTTTCCACAATTCAAATGTAAAATATGCATACTGACTTTCTTCAGAGAACTGATCAATTGCCTAACAGTACTGAATCAGACAGTAGCTAGACTTTTACGACGACCATGTTTGCGCAATATTACATAACAAACCGTTCAAACTGTCTGTTTTAGCCGTTACTTCGTGAATTACTGCTTCAAATTACTGAACTCCGTTACTGTGATACTCGCAAAGATAGGGGAAGTAGCGTGTAGTTGATTGTCACCTTATAGTTTGAAATAGCCGCCACTTTTAGTCAAACATGACCAGCTATTTTTCGCTTATTTCGCAGTTTATGGGGTCGCACGTGCAACAAAAATTATGTAAACAAACCTGCTATGAAGAAGTTAACTAACTACAGTCTCGACCTGGATTCTTTTCCAATTTTCCTCTTGTCGGCCTCCCTCTCCTTTCAGTCTTTCTGGCGCAAACTTTGTCAACTCAAGTAAAATATTCATTATGCTATTTCGCAAACAAAGAAAATACTCTGCATTCATTTCAACAACTCGCTGGAATTTTTGTTTTTTAATTAATTTCGCCTTTTGTACTCAAGGAAAACTGCTGTACTGTGACGAAGACAAGAGCAAATTCAAAAGCCCATTCCTTAGGGGGTACAGATTCTCCGATAAAGGAAAGCAACTTGCAACAGCATTTTGAAAAAAACAAAAGATCTATTTTGTTGAGTCCTAAACATCAGTTTTGCATTTATATGATTGGAATTATCCGCGTTTTGCACATTTTTAAGCATTCAGATGTTCCAAAGAAAGTTCTACAAACATTTCGACGTGGGAAAATGACCTATTAACTACTGTGCCATTCAGTTTTCCTAGAATAAAGGAAAATCAACAGAAAAAGCAAGTGAACACAGACGATAATGAGCACGTAAGTCTCACAATCACTCAGGAAAAACTTATTCACGTTCGGCTGCTGTGCGAATATGTTTTGTTTTCTTGCGAAAATATGTTTTTTTTCCATACGGAAACTTACACAAATTTGATCGTCATTAAGTCCTGAGTGAGCAAAAGAAGTCAAATTTTGCCTTTCCCTTTTAAGGCATTAAGAGATAGTTAAAAAACCCAAATACTGATAGAAATCTTGTATGCCAGACACTCAATACTCCAGCACATTATTTGATTTTTTTCTCTTTCTTTTTAATCCTTTGTATAGATTTTTTAAATTAGACTAGAGCCAAACCTACTTATAATACTAAATAATGAAATAATCTAATTTTCTACAGTCGTCAACCACAATAATGTTGTCAGAACTGTCTGAAACTCCGGACACACATTCTTTATTTGAAAACACATACATCAAAGGTAATTACGAGGACTTTTCAGTGACTTATTAGACACCATCCTTTTTTTTCCTCCCCCTTAACCTTCTCAGTCTCCTTCTCTCTGTATAACTTCTGACGGTACCTTTGAGGTAAACCTTTTTGGGCAACAGTTATTAGAAGACCTTGAATGGGGGAGATAACTAATGGAGTTTTGTCCCAAGGTCTCAGCCTGATGGCTGTCATACCTTCTAATGATACCTTTCTAGCTCTAACAACGATTCTCTCAGCCATAAATTCTTACTAATTTCAATTCAGTCGATGTGAAAGTATGTCACAGCGCATCCAAGTTTTTTTTTAAACTAAGAGAGTGAAAAGAGCAGGTACTTGGAATAAATCAATGAAACGAAATCAGTGATTGAAACCAACTGATAGAAGAACGAAATTCAGACAGAACAATTACAGCCTTACCAAAAACAGCAAGGGCGGAATTTTATTATTTTGGGAGAGATTCATCCATGCCTTGATGAAAAACGCGAAACCATGCAAAAGTTTGATAACAGAAAAACAAAATATCTTTAACTTTCGAAAGAAAAGAATTTACTACACTCATATCGAAATTATTTTTATTTTTAGAAAATGTTAAATTTATCTTCAGTCAAAAATTTCGAAAGAACGCAAAAATTTGAGATCATAAAGTTATAGATAACCACGCAGCTTCGAAATGAAAAGAATTTGCGTCATCCATTCTCGAAATCAATCGAATTAAAAGAACAGAATTACCGACAGAGTGTAACGTTTCTGGCGGCATCTTTGTCAAAGAGCGGAGAAGACATTTTTAGTAAAACTAGACTTGTCCACCGTCACACCTAGTTTCCTACATTCTAACAAAGGATGCATTCTTCCAAATGTAGTTTTAAAGCCTTTAACTTAAACAGATCTCCCGTGGTCAGCCACATGAGTTCTGCACTGAGGCTCATAACTATTAAACACAGAGGCAATCAAGAAAATTGAAAGTGTTTCTCTTTAAGCATTCGTCTATTAACTGCATCCAACGAATCGGGCGAAGTACTTTCACGAAAAGTAGAAAGAATTTTAGTAATCATTTTTGAGCTGTCAGATCAAGACCAAACGCTTAACATGCTCAAAATTTTTAATTAATGTTTTAGTAATTTAATGTCTTTATCGAAGGTACGGTATCTTTAATCACAATTTTGAAATTACAGGGGAGAGTTTCTCCTAAAATTATTAGGAGCACATGCATTAGCAGTGTAATCGAGTCAAACTTTGAAGAGGACCCAGTTAAGTGCGCTATAGATATTGATCTAACAGAGTCGTGCGGTGCTAATCTCCTGGAGTTGAATAATTTCGTAAAAAGAACCGAATACCTCGATCTCTCTTTCGGCCTTTATAGTAAATATATTTCCAGCCAAATGCAAAAAATTCTTTTAATACGTGTTTAACGAGGATTTTGTTTCCTGGAAGTTCTATTTCCCCGGATACAAATCATTCATCATGAAAGGAAAAGATCTAAGAAAAGGTTTTGAAAACGTAAACAGACCTAACGAAACATGCACTATGAAAATTTGCCAGTGAAACATAATAAAACTTGACTTTGAGCTAAGAACACACACTGAAGTATTGCATTAGGTGAGGATTAGAAGGAAAATTAGTGACTCAGAGGTAACCATACAAACATAACTTGAGTTCTTACCAAGTGGAAAAAGTGACTTACTTTTGAGGGAAGAAAATCTGATTTCCTCTTCCAAAGAAACCAACAAATCAAGTTCCTATACTGTTCACTCGTGATCCTAAAGATGAAGACTGATTTAACGTTACCATAACAAGGAAGGCAAATAACGATTTCGTGGGTTTAAGTCGTTATCAGACCGACAAATCTAGAACGAATATTCAATCAGGGCGGCAAAAATGAGATTAAAGATAGTCTAGTCTATCCAAGTAAACATTCCTGAAAACAAAATTGTTAGCACCGCAAAATTTGGACGACAGAGGGCATGGCAGCCGGTGGTAGGCACCATAATTCTTCTAAATAATCCTTTTCTATTTTTGCTTTTTTTGGCGCGCTAGAGAGCATATTGCAGGACTGAAATGATTTTTCAAAATACACACATAGTTTTCGTGGTAATTTCGCGTGTAACGATACAGTTTAAGTTATTTTCCGGCGACAATAATTCTGGCCACCGCTTTCCATCAGAAACACACGCAGTGAAGGAAGATGTTAACCTAGCATGACCTTGGTTTTTAAAATTTACTAAATGGTGCTTAGATCTCCGTGTTCCATTACAACTCTGCCTGAAATCCCTTCTCAGTGACAAACTACGCGGCCAAATCGCTTGAAATGCTGACATACTCTTTCCAAAGAAAAAGTGACAAACTACGCGGCCAAATCGCTTGAGACACTAGCATTCTCTTCCTAATAAAAACCTCTTGAAACTTTGACTTCCTGACTTAAGCCATGCATGTGGTGTAATTAGATGAGGTATAAAAATTATAGCACTCCAAAAATTGCACGTGTTCTGAAACCTTACATTTACATTTACAATTTACATTTATATAGCGCAGACTTCTATGTGGATATATTCAGCCACGCTTAACAGTATCGTAGGGTTGAGATCGGACATCAGCATTTTTATCAGGTGCTTCTGGCAGCCGCTTCAGTCCATATAGCGATCTCACCTTCCCACCCATCCCACCCCGGGGAGGACATCCACTACATAGTAATCTCCTGCATGGGAAATTTACGTCTCCTACCCCTAACCTTGCAGAAGACTGGACCTACGGCTTTACGTCTTATTCGAGAAGACGAAGCAATGTGAGTGAAGCGTCTTGCTTAAGGACACAACGTCATGCCCCAGCCAGGACTTGAACCCGGGCCAACCGACCCAGAGTCCAGCGCACTGACCACTGATCACTGGACTACTCACGCCACGTGTTCCTAACGCTTAAAAGGATTTTAGACCAATGAGAAAATGAAAAAGTTATTTTTGTAAAACACTACTAATGCCAGACCTGACCCTAGCGAGCAAAATATTATAGGAGATAGTATGAAAATTGCTAAAGGAGAGTAATCTTGGTGGTTTCGTTACATTCTTCCCCTGCCAAATTTGAATACCTCTACACTACATAGTACTGCGATAGTACTGCGGTTTGTTAAAACTAAATTTGCGCGCCCTGAAACGTGTAACGGAAGCTTTATATTGAGATGGGGCAAGCCTTATGGTCTAAAACTTGAAAAAGATGTAAATGGTCCTGACCAAGATAATATGTCTGCATATCGTAACAGAAAATCCCAAAGCTTACCCAACGGCAGCAAGGAAGCGGTTTAAACTTAGAAACAGGCACATTCCCTTACACTCATTTTTGAATATGCGACTTACCGCTTAATGTAAATTGTTCTTTGAAGTTCAGCTCTCCGAGCACTATTTATTTTCCAAAGGGGAAAATAACTAAGGCTCCGTGACTGATGTAGAGAATTAATGAATCGTGCCTTATCTCAATGTACACTGTTTCAAAGATAAGGGTTGAATCATGTGCAACATGTCTGTCCTCAGGTATCTCAATTATCCTTATTTATAACCCGTATCTCTCCAAACTGAACGTTAAAGAAATGAGGAAAGCACTCTTTGGAGGCCAAAGAAAGATTACCGCTTAACTCGATCCTTTACGGTAATTAAGCAAAGATCAGGGATATGTAAGATTTTCGAATTTGGTTAAAATTACTGTCGAAGAAGTCGCGCTGTTGAAGAAATGCCATCTCATGCAGACTGTGTAAAAAATTCAAATGTTTATCTTAATGAGCTGTTCCTGTCTGAATTAAATGCTTCCTTCTCGCATACATTCTTTGGGTTATAGTGTTTTCTTTTGCTCTGAAATAACATGACAAAGGTCAACATGTGGTAATCTCAGATTTAGCATCCCTAAGAAAATAACGCCCTCTGGATAAAGGATCTCTCTTGGCAATTTCATTAAAAGAGTTAAATCCTGGATTGTACTTAAGATCTGTATTTAAAAAACGACAGCAGGAAAAAAATCGTGACTGTGTTGATTAAATCAAATATTTCAGTTGCTTTAAATCACGAAAACCTGACACTGGAATCTCTTTGGGGGAACTTATCATTATTTTTTTTTTCCACAGATCGAAGCTAAGGGCATTCAGTAATCAGATGGCAGGATATAATTTCCCTGGCGAATCATATCCCGTTTCCTGCTAGATGCTAATGCTGATCAGCTGAGGGGTAAATGGACGCTATACATTGTTGTTATTTTTCTTTCTTTCTATGAAATAAACAATCAAAAGGCATGAAGTTGTTTGTTTGGTACCAAGACTAGGTTCTACAGCGCTGCCTTTGAATATTTGTGAGGATAAATTGGAACAAGTGATCCAAACATTGTATTGTGGTAATACTGTAATATCCTATAATATTTCTTGTCCACTTCGCTGACGCTGGAACATACGCTTAAATACCACTTGAGCAACAAAACCCGGTCCCTGAATTTGCGACCTGTAAAGGATACTATTGGATCCCTGAATTTAGAAAAGGTCTGTATGACGCTAATTGTGATAAAAAGTGATTCGTTACAGATGACAGCATACTGCGTTCATGAAGGAAGAAGTACGCATGACCACAAGCGACAGTCAGTTAAGTGAGTAATGCATTAAGTTTTTCATGTAATGAAGATTTTGTGGTGACATTACAGAAATAAACTAGGGCATCAAAGGAACAGAGAAACAACTTTGAAAAAGGTAAAAAGACAGACAAAGTTTTGAAAGAGAGCTTCGAAAGCTGCAGTAGTTGCTCTCCTGATCTCACATTTAGGTGTAAGGTAACAAATTATTCGCCAAAAATAACATACCTAACTTGGCATAAAAAATCATGTTACCTGCCATGGGCTTACAATATACCGTAAGTGATAAGAATTTATGAGAAATTTAATAAGCATCACAATCGATAAAAATCAAATTGAGGCACAATTTATAATCTACACTGCAAATTTACGATCACATTAGTAATATAACCGTTGCATCGTTTCATGAAAGCGATACTGTAGATAAAATTATACAGGTCATAGGTAATGCTCAAGTGTTTACACTGCGAATCTTGCCTTTTCATCCATTAGCTCTAATATTATTACTGTGACATAACTGAGATGATATGCTTCCTAAGATAATGGTTGGAAATTTCCAAAAAGAGGTCGGAAATGACGAAGTAATTTTAAGAGGAATGTCATTGAAAATTCTTTCCAAAGCAAATTATGTATAAAGAAATCCAATATATATGTTTCATCTTGTAAAGTCTTGGATCGGAGGTCTCTAAGTTTCTTCAATTTCGGGCCTCATACAGAGAATCAAACGTTTCCTTCGACCGCAGTTCCTGGAGTCAAAAATTCTCTACTATGGAAAACGTTTATTCGAAAATGCTTGCAATGCACATCTAGGGTGTTTCATGTTAAGAGGGTCAAATGCTGAGGTTTTCAGTAATTCTCAGTTTGCAAAGAATGTATTTTTTCCTCAATAGTCACGATATGTAGTTTCTATGTGTGATGCAAAAAATTTCATGTTGACTCTTGAGAAGTAGAGTTCAAAACGATAGACATCCTATAAGAACTGACTAACACACATTGATATAACTTGTCAAAAGAATTAGTAATCTAGGTCACAGGGAATAAGTCAAAATATCATTGTCACAAAAAAGACTAAAGCTGAGGCAAGTCTCAGTCGAATGTGCCATGCTAAAATCACCTCTCATTTCCATATCATAAAATCGGATCAGTGCGAAACAAATGCTTATTTTATCGATGGCTCCATCTCTGCTAAATGATGAAAGAAAATTCCCGGTCTATAAAAACCCTCTACGACTTCGAAGATAACCCTTAAGACTGAAAGGAGGTGATAATTTCGAAGACGATTTCAAACTTGATAAACCATAGAATCTGAGAACTGGATCACCTGAGTTTATCGCATGCAAGACACCAATCGCGCTTCCTATGAAACTCGCCCTCAATCGTACTTCAATCACCCATTTGACAAAAGCACCACATTTCTCATTTTTTTGAAAGCAGATTACGTCTATTCTTCAGCAAGAAAAACTTGATCCTTAGTGCCAGGAATGTCTTTCGATTTTTTGTAAAGGCAAGAAAAACCTCGCGTAAATTGCGTCACAAAGGCTAATTATATCACAATCATGCCGTGATACCTCGCCAGGGAGCCTCGTGGTTAGAAGGTTTGGTATATTTACACATTCATTTTCCACTAGCTGAAACATCGTGGGTTACAATTTTCTCGCGCATTACCGACAGATGGTAAGAATGCTCTCGAGTATTGCAGATAATTAGACATCACATGAGATCTATTCCACATGACATCTAATAGATTTCAGAATTTCTTAAATTTACTAGATTCTTTGTATGTTTTAAGCGTCTCATTTAAGACTTCGTCGTCTAGTGTCATGATCAAATCCTCTTCATGTCGTTCTGGATCAAGACTAGTGTAAATAACAGTGACGTTTTTATTCTCATACCCTATTGAAAGCTCTCACAATCCACTATTGAGGCAAAGGGTGATTTTGAGGATGTAACATGCGGTTAATAGCTGCACAGTACTTCAATTTTCCGCGCGCGCGGTAGGTCTATTTCGAGCAGAGATCACGATATCACGCTGCCCTCACGCATTCCTTCATTTCCCTGGTCGAGTGTTTACCTCGCAATCAATACCAAAAATGCACGTAAAACTAAAAGCTGTACACCTGAAATACATCCACAAAGGCACATTTTACAAAGCTACTCAAAACAGAAGGCGTTAAGTGAAAATTTTGGAATAATATCAGATAAAAAGAACCATTTGGCAAAATTTCAAGCAATGCAGACTTTTGTTATTTGGAAGAGAAACATTAGATATAAGGAGAAAAAGTAAATATTTTTTTAACAGAAAAAATGTCCTATGTGGATAGAATTTGTACTCTAACAGCGAAGGTAACAATTCGATGCCCAGACCCTCCTATGTGTGACTCATATCAAACGTTATATAGCAAAAAAGACTCACCTAATGTTTTGTCCTTGCCAAAGACGATATCCACTGGTGGTTTAAGTGGTATACGTTCAGGCAGACGCAAACTGGAAAAGGAATAAGCCAAATGTGAGTCTAAGGGTAAAAAATCTTTCGCAGTTCTTTAGGGTATTAGCTAAGCCAGTGCTACACATCTGTCTCGAGGCTAAACATGCTCTGTCGTGTCAAACGGTTCGCCAAATAATGCTATTACTTTCAGCCATTGTTGTCTGGTCAATATCATAAATTGACCTGTCATGTACTCGTCATCGTCTGTCTAGTGCGATCGATCGTTCGAGAACAGAAATTTTTATAACAAGGTGCGTGAAAGAAAGGAATGACACAACGTTGTTACCGACCCCAATCTCACTTAGAGAACAGATAGGTCTTGCAACTAGTGTACAAAGAAACTAAAAATCATAAATCCCAGACATCAGCAACAGAACATATCGTTTAAATTATATTGAAGCTCTAATGTAAAACAAGTCACTTGCGTAATCTTGGTATTTAGGGTCGGTAAATATAAGATGACCTTGAAAAATTTTTTGACATTTTTCAGTTCGATATTATATTGATTGCTTTAAATGTGAAAACGATCATTTTCTTTCTCGTATTTGTACCCGATTTCACCTATTAGACTTTTACCAGTTAAGAGATGATCATTTCAAACAGTTAGCCCCCTGACAAACAAAAACTAAAACAAACAAGTAAACAAACAGCGATCGTTAATGTAACGCGATAAGCATCTATTGCGCGGTGTGCCACAAAATTTGTCTCGGCAGTTACTTTCCTCAAGGTAAGTTCCACAAATTTTCTCCTTTCCACGCGAACGAACCAAATTAAGAACACGATTACGTCAGTAAAAGATAACTGGGCACGCCATGATCTCCTGAAAGAGCTCATTATTTTCGCATCTATTTTCAAAATCTTCCAAGTGCTGTCTTCCTAGTATATAAAATGACCCAAGCTGAAAGAGAAAAAAATTTCCAACCACAGGACTGAAATGAGCTACGAACGAGGCCTCTCCTTGCTGCAATCTTCGCTTTTTTCTTGGCTGAATCTCACCTTTGGTGTAATTTTGATTTCATTGAGTTTATGAAATAACGGTTTGCTTGTTGCACGCCCACATTATAAAAATGACACAACACTAAGGGGCTTTAGTGTATGGGGATCATTAGTTGAACTAATGATCCCCGCAAGCCTTTTTTACAGTCTCTTTTTCATTTCAAGTACGCAGGCGGCCGCAAAATGTTCACTCGTCAACACACGTAAAATAACGCGACGGTGAAAATGTAGCATTTTTGTGAGGGAAATCCCGCCAAAAATGAAATAATCGTCTTACACATATCTATTTTGAGGCCGTTTGAGATCCAAACATTCCCCCAGTACTGCAGTTTTACCACTGCCTGTTTCTCGATGGTAGCTTAAGACGCAGTCGCCGGCAGTGCTAGAGAACTCAATCTCTGTGTCGCTAGTGAAGGGAAGTGACAAGCTGGTCGAAACCCGTGTGTCAGTCCACTATTACGATAAATTGAAAACATAGTGCAATTACCCGCTGGCGGAAACACACGTTCAAAGTCAAGTGGTATGATTCAACGACGTGGCTTGACACGCAACATGAGCATCTCACGTCACTACTCGTTGAATTTTCGATTTAATTCTGGGTGCATAACGAGGTGAAAAGGAGTGATAACTTTCAATAAGAGGAACTTCTTAAACTAGTCATCCACGGGAAGGAAACTTCGAAAAACGCGATGGATCGGATGTAATTTTTGGATAAACTTATTTTTGAGACTAACTTCTTGGAAAGCAATGTTTGTACGCTAACAAGAAATTGTTCCATTATGGCTCTTCATGCACAACTAAGAGAAAACTCCCATTTCTCCACTACAAAATCATAGTTAATAGTTCAAAACTGATCTATGCAAGCTGATAATAAATTAAGAAAAAAGTCAGTTCCAACTAATCTAAAGCTATTCTTTGGATAGCAATACAAAAACCACATTATTTGTATTATTTTGTACACAATTTTCATGGAATCAGCTATTCCTCTAACAGAGTGCGCAGGGTCCTGTGCCAGTTTATTTCAAGAGTTTGCAAAAAATTATCTTTTTAAGCTGACAACATGTAAAACATCAATCAGGAAAGACCTATACGTGACAACATTAAAAAGCTCCCTGGATTACTTATCAATGGTCCTCACAAAACACATGCTCTACACAGGTGGTCGAGCGCCCAAGTTTAGTCTAGTCGGAAGACAGAATAGGGCGTAAAACCTGTGAAAACACAAAACCTTCTACAATCGAAAAAAAAAACTGAGACGAAATTGGTCTGACTCGATAAATTCATTCAAAAATCGCTGTTGTGGTCGGTGCAGAACACCGAGTGAATCTGCATTTCTCTGGAAATATTTTAAGTTGTAAGTCGGAAACTGTACATCAATACATTACTTTCCTCTCGAGTCAGATGGTTATGGAAGCTGTGCATGTTTCTTACCTTTTGCATGTTTAAGGGCGTATTCGATTCAGAAAAACGATTTTACCAACGCGAACTAAAACAAAAAAAGAAGGACCCTATGGGCAATTGAAAACCACAAAAAAAAATAATAAAAATTCAACTAGAAACAAAAATAAAATTATAGAGACGAAACCGCAAAGTAGAATACTTATGCCTCCCCCTCAATGCACTGACCCTTAAAGTAAATATTGTGGCACCGTTTTTTCAGCGTTTAACAATGAAACAACAGAATTTGCGAGCGAGACAAAACATGAGAGCATTTTTTGACTAAACAGATGACCTTGATTTAGAGTGAGGACAGTTTAGCTTGTAACTGACTGAAGTGTGATTGAATTCAAGAGGCCTTGTTCCCTGAGAAAATTTGACCTTCGTCGGTCATGAATATTGCTGAAGATGAAAGGAAATGTTATCATCGAAATTGGCTCAATTCCTTATGGTCGCGTCACAATGTTGGTAATTATTTTGGCGGATGTAAACAAAGCCGGAATTCTCTGAGGCATGTCTGTCCAAACGCCAACGTGAAAGCTGAAACAGTTCATCGAAGAAGAAATGCTCGTCATCACATAATCGATAATCTAAAACATTTCATTTCTTTTCATCATTTCAGACTCTCGAGAGTGACCTGAGTTAAGCAGCTTAAAAAAAAAAAATCAGCCACTCCCATTGAGGCAAAAGAATGTAGGCTTCGTGATTTCATCTGAGAAGAACTAAATCATGATGTTTCAGGTGTAATTTTTTTCTACCGTGCCAACTTCCTTCCCCTTTGAAGGAGACAACAAAATATCAGTTTGCTTAAGACAGCAGGGGAAAAACTTAAATAAAGATCATACTATCTCCGCCGGGGCTGGAGAACATTAAAACTGGTGAAGAACTTCAAAAATTTGAGATAGGCAATATTTTTTACAAGAGCCACAAGGGATAATGTCGGTTTCTGAGGACGGTTTGAGCTCTATGACGCGTCTATAGGCAGTGTCTCACTACAGCGGAAACAGTTAAGAAAACTTGTTAAAGCTCCAGGAAAGCAAGAAGAAAGGCATATTACTGGCGGTCTGATGTTTGTCCAAATACAATTTACCTTAATATGCTACATCTCTCCCTTTCTTTCCAGCTAGGAAAAAAATTAAGTGACAGAGTATCGTTAACTGCTATTATCAAATTTATTTGATTATTTCGTATCCGCGGTATCTAATGGTAGCCCGGAAAATCCTCACAAAGCAAAATGCCTGTTCATTTCAATACGTTTTGTATTAAAGCAGCCATACTTCACAGGAAAAAAATTGTACATGTTTTGATAACGTGCCTAATCTACTGAGGTCTTAAGAAATGGCAGTGGGAAGTCATCAATCCCATTATAACTCGAAATTAGACGTGAACGTTCTGTTTTAGAGAGAGAGTGGAAAAATAGCACTGCTCCGAAAACGAACCTTCTAGGGGTTCTCTCATTCTCAGAGTATCTGACTGAAAAGACCGAAGAGAGGATAAAATAGTTGACATCGTCGGCATGATTTCGACAATTCTTACACAATTTTGCTTCAACAAACCACTGAGGAGACCGCACATTAATCCTGTCTGATCGCAGGATTAATTCCAACTGTAAAAATTAAACGTGCCGATTCGCAGCCCTTGTCTCGGAGGGTTAAAAAAAACAAATATTTACCTGATTTTGCTATACGCACTTAAGTTTCAGCCGCTGTCTTTGAACACTATGAGCAGCGCTACAGTAGAACGTTGTTACATCACTGGAGGACAATTTCACGGAACAGATATATTAAGACGTCGTTTATTTATTCTAGGAAGTTAGCATTTTCTCTCTTCGACATAGTATTTCACAAAAAGGTCACGAGGCAAGTGGAAAAAGCTTCCATTTGTTTACAAACTGCTAAGCGCACCCTCTCACCACTTGACCACTTGAAAATCGTGCGAATGGCTTTGTTTTCAGTGACACCAAAAGTTTGGCCGCGCCATCAAAATTTCACTAGAAAATCTAACGTTCGTTTACTCTGCCATTAGAAAACTGGAGAAAAAATTAAATTCTACAGCCATACTAACGATTAATATAACGGGAAAGTAATGATGTGCGTGCCCAGATTTTAGCGTAAAACAAATCCCTTTTACCGCGTGAAAGCTAAAAAGCGGCAAAGAAAAAGATATCCAGCGATGACAGGGATTTCCTTTAAGGCTGAACTGACTATATTCAAAAGCTCATGCTAGCGAATGAAAATCTCTAAGGATTGTATAACAAACCTGGTAAGATTGTCAACAACTTCAGTAAGATTTGCAGATTTTCCAGCTTGTTGAAGACGACAGCTTTACGGAAAGTTTTTAACCAGTAACAGGCACTTTCAAAACCAAAACAATTAATGGAATGTAAGAAAAATAACAAGCCTAACCACACATAGGGCGCGGGCATCTAAGTTGCGTAAAAATATGGCCAAGGAACATAAACGCCCACAGACGGCTTGACCTTTCCTAAAATATATTCCGTTTCAACAAGTTAATGTGATTATGCTTATGACAAATTGTGACCATTGCTGCACGTTTTGTTTGTTTTAAACCAAACTGTGACACTGGGTAGAAGAAAATGATACGATAGATGCTACGGTAGAAAATATTAACTCACAGAAGTTAGTATTGAAGCTAATGATTCACAAAGTATTCATACTATGGTTTGAAAAGGGGGAATATTGGATTCTTTATGGTTTAAAGACTTTTCTTTAACCAAATCTCGGATTTAGCTGTAACTTCATCATTTATAGAGGATTCGTGCATTTTAATGTAACTCAAGACTGGAATAATATGTATCACCACCACTACAAGTATTGACACGATGGATTTAAGAAGATTATGACCGTAAATAAGTTTTTTATACTGAATAACTGGATACACTCCCATTAAAACCCTAAATTAAATAAATCGTCAAAATGTTCCTTGGTTTTTTTTTGTTTTGTTTTTTTCATCATTATAATTGTCTTTTTTCAAACATTATTTTAGGCAAACTGCTTGTTTTTTGAATAGGAAAAGAAAATGAGCAATTTACGGAAATATTGTGGAAACCTTTTCGCTGTAACACTTGTGTCAAAAATTGTTTTTGTTATCTCTGATGTTATCTATTGTGCACTGTGTTCCAAAGAAGACTTAAAAGGTACAGTTTACTAGCAATTTCTATAACCTCTCGACGTCCCAAAATATTTCAATTTCCGCCTTTGTTTACGTGACTGAGAATGGCCTTGAGATAAAAATAACTTTTTGAATTCCGATCACGAACTTAGGGTAGCAAAGCAGCTACATCGCTAAAATATTTCATTTTCTCTAGGATTTTGATGCAGTTATGAGGTAAATAAAAGGCTTGAAGAACTTCAGTTCTGCCAATGGCAAAGCTGCGTGTTCTGGTGAATGGCGAAGGGATTAGTAGCGCCCTACTAATCATGATAAACTTCGTGAAAAGTCATCCACTGGAAGTTGTAATGGTTACAGATTTTAGCTTACCTGAAAAAAGCTTAAACGGGAAGTTCTTGAAAACCAGATTAACATTTAAGTAAGGCGGAGTATTCTAAATCACTCTGATTTGCGACCCCAAGGCCGTTCTTAACTTATAAAGATATTAACGTTTCATTTTATGTATGCAGGGTTGCTAAACGTTGCGATATGAATTTAATTAATATTTTTCCCATCGTGCGTCATCATAAAGCTGTTTACGTGCCACACAAAATAATCTCATGCTATTTTTACTTTCACCTTATTGAAACACAGCGGGATCAAAAAGGAGTTATTGTTATCTGTATCAATGGCAGTATAGTTTTGTTGGTACGAGAGGTGAAGCGCATAACAAACTATCAACTTCAGGATCAACACTCTTTAGCTAGAATATTGAAGTCCGTTTGAAGGCAATGTTTATAACGATGTTGTTTACATCGTCATCTTCTGAGTAGGAGAAAATTTGGCCATTGCATACCAGTTGTAATATCTTTAACGCAGATACCTAAACGGCAAGGAAAAAAATATTTTTGGCATATCTGTGCCAGTCGAAACGCACCGTCATGTTAAACTTGAACTGTTCACCAGAAGTAACAAGTGCTAAACGCTAAATAACTTTAGACCTATTAAGAAATCAAACAAACCCTAATGGATTTTACCTCTCGTGCGGGATATAGCCGAACGGCGGACCAAATTATTAAAAAGACGGGAAGAGTCTCAGAAAATTTGTGTCAGCATTTTCGCTGAGCAAAGCTGAAAACAGATTTTCGTTTTACTCTTTTACCAACAAACACATGTAGAGCGCATCAGACATTTCTTCGACCGAGCTTAAAATAGAACCTTAGACAAACAAGTTTGTTTAAGATTCTATCATGATATCATTAAATCGATCAACACAGTTTCTTTTTCATCAAATTCCAGTAAGTCAGCTCGCTAAGAAAATAATGAAACCTCATGGAGAATTGAGGTGAGCATTGGTATGTAGTTTTTGTGTTAAAAACCAGTCGTCAGAACTTATATGGCACAGATAGGAGAGATTTACAACAAAAGAGTGCTTTGTGAGAGTCTCAAGGGCACTTTTCGTAAATGCAGAGGAACTAGAGAATCTTATCAAGAACGCTGTTGTTACAGCATGTAGAACTTACCGGATTTGGGCACCAGTTACTGACACGAACTGATACAATCCTCGCCAGCCAATAGGATAATCCTTGTTATTGATCGAACAGAGTGGCACTCCCTTTAAACTAGGTAAAAACGACAACAGAAATAACAGTAAGTGTAATTGCTTCTGCGTTGATCACTGAAATGAGCAGAGATTACAAGGTCCGGTGCGTAACTGATATGGGGGAAATCTGATAGGCTGCCCACGATTAGCTGTGTCTTGTCTTCCGTAACACAGCGTAGCACATACCTTTCCCTTCGCGTAATGAATCACTGTCAGATTAAAACCTTCGGCCACTACGACTGGAGATTTTGGGCGGGTTGAGGTATTTGCGTACAATATGCAAGCGCATGTATAAAACTCGTAAAACGGTATCGGCGCCTGGGAACAACGCTGATATCGAAAGCGTTCCGTAAGCGCGTAAATTAATCCAGCGACAACGAATTCATCTGTTAACCACGATGAATATTATTCGTTAACATACCGGATGCGATAACGACTCAAGATCAAAAGAAGCGTGAGGGAAAGGAACGTCAAAGTCGGAAGATTTCATGTTGAGATTTCAGATACCCCCGTTGAATTTCTACATGGAAATTTTACCAGATTTATCAGTGAGCGCACGTAAACATCATCCGGTGGTAACATACTTCCAATGTTTCTATAAAATGTCTACAGTCAGAGTATATTAACTCACCGGTAAGTTCTAACAAATCCTCCCTTAAGACTCTTCGAAGAAGGACATTAAAAATTTGCAAGAAATCGAGGGCAAATACGTTTCCGCTGGTGAATCCTTTGATACGGAAACTGCCATTCAAAGTTAACTACTTGAAAAATTTTTTCCTTATCAGATCAGCTCAAATGTTTAGGTTGTCACCAAACTCAATTTCACGGATTGGTTGAATTAGCGCGTGCTGAATTATCCATTTATCACGCAAATATCATTTCCCATTCCGAAATCAAATGAATAAGCCCGTCCTGAAGCAATATGCAGCAGTTTGAGGTTTTGCATGTTATTTCTGTATCCAGACCATTAAAAGCCAATATTTATGCATCTGAATAATTTTATGTTAAGTGTATTTTGGACTAGCTACGGAGTTTGACACTTTCGAAGCTGAACTCATCTTTCCTCAAAAAACGAGGTTAAAGCAAGAGTGAATTGAATTACAACATTTTGTAAAAGCAGAAATATATCCTTTTCTGCAGAAGATCTCAGTTTTAACTGTTTTGGTAGAAATCTATAACTCTGTAAAGTTTTATTGTTTAGGTCTCTTTTCCTTTACAAACTATTTTTCAATCATTTCATCACGGGGATCACCCTAACTAAACTTCGTTCAGCGATGATATTAATCCGAACCCTTATCTGTAGATTTCAATCCCTATTTTCATGACTGGGTGACTGAAAACGATGAAAACGATGTTTACATGTACATACCTCTCATAATTCATGATATTTTATTACGTTCAGCGTGGTCTCATTAGTCTACAAAGGTCAGGCGACCCGGCTTGGGTAGCCCCTGGTACATCAATCTCGGTGACTGTAAGGTTGGTCAAGGTAACAAAACAAACTACGTCAGAATGAGAAAACTTATAACACAGAATTTAATGTTGCAGAAATTATAGAATCTTTGACTCCGTCACCTGAAAATGTTTCAAAACTGAAAACTCTGAAATTTGGCTCTGAAAATGTTGGGTCCTTCGGTCAACAAAATTTTAAAAGAGCTCCGATAAACGTGGATATCCAATGCAGAATGAAAAATCGTGAAGCTGGTTTATGTTTCTATATTAAAATCAGTAAGGAAATCCGCGGCTCGTGTCGAAAATGTACCCGCATGCAAAGCCGATAACGCGCCATAGATATTGATAGCCTCCAACAGCTTACAGTAAAACGAACAATATACCTTGCAGCAAATATAGTATATCAAGTAAAATTGTTTTACTTTGAATATATCAACAAAGTTGAAATGGTAAATTGGCCACCGTTATGGTTATAAAAGCTGACGTTTCGAGCGTTAGCCCTTCGTCTGCGCGAATAGAGGAATTGTGGGTTGGAGCTACGTGATTGGTGGGAAATTGTTTTACGTTTACAGTCTCTACACATATTTTGGCACGTATGTAATGATATTGATATGAGTGAGAGACGGGGATAGTCAAGACTCTTTACGCTTAAGAAACCATCTTGAAAAAACTAACGAAGGTCCGAAGAATCATTCTGCGATAATAAAGAGTTTTGTTAAAGTTTGTGTACACGAGTTTCTCTGATGTCATAGCAACCTCTCACTTCAGTTTTCAACAATTCATCTCCCTCGAAGTGTTTGCATGTTCAGTTTTTGAGACGATCCTTTAGGGTTGAGAACCCATCCAGTTTCAATCAAGTGGATTATGGAAATAGCTAAAACACAAGTACCCGCTGACCAATGGCCGTCCTCAAACCAAGAATACTCTGATATTACAAGGATATTTGGACATTCTTGTGACTTAAGAGGTTTTCTAAATGAGATAGATAAACATTCTTGCATTCCGGTATAAAAAAGTTTCAAACGGACATTTCCACCGTCGGTGTCTCTAAATTGTCACTTTAAACTCAAAAAGAAAAAAAAACTTAAAGGGACTTTTTCTCTGACTAAATATAGACTAGTATAGATCGCAATAGATGTTTCATCTCTACATTCGCGACTTGTTCAATTATACCCGACACCTAATAAAGAACACTCCGAAATTTTCGCAAACAGTAACAGGCATCCACGATCTGCTATTGTTTAATTTAGTTCAGTTAGGAATGACAGTAAAATGACGAACCTTAGGTATATACCAAGACCATAAGCACTCACCAGTAGCAAGCTTTTTGGCCTGAAGAACGACTACCTCCTTGGCAAACCTGAAATCGAAAACTAGATGTCAAAAGTTACTCAATACTAACGCAGTTTTATTTCTCAGAAACTGCTCCTCGATAGAACAATTATTCTCTTTAACAATTGAAAACTGAGTTATTGGCCATTTGTTAAAGATAATTAAAAGGCCCAGTAGGTATTAATCAAGTAACTGTGGAGTCCATGGTAAATTTAGATCCAGAAGTTATGCTACTGGACGAATAGATAAAAACGTCTCAAACAGCAAAAAAAAAATTAATAATAAATAGAATTCGTTAATTTTTCATTTAAATCATCGATTCCAAAAGTTTACTCAAGAGAGAAAGAGAGAGAGCAGCTTCAAATTCATTCTTACCTTATTAACAAATTTTTTTGCGAATGAAATTCTTGTTTCGAGAAGAACTGAAAAAAGACAATGACGCCGGAGATATCTTGCTTGCACAAATAAGCCGCATGTTAGCACGAACTCGATCATTTATTCAGGTCTGATATCATATATCTACCGCTCGTGGGCAAGGCATGATATAGAGCGTTGATCTGTTTATGCCAGATATTTTTCGACCTGTTTGACCTTAACTGAGAGAAATGTAGGTAATTGCAAGGACAGTTTATCTTCTATTCGTATCATCGGTCTAGCCACAAGCTTTTCTATGCATTACTTCACATCTATTTGGTTAACTTTAAAATTATTAAGTTTGTATAGTTTTCTGGATTTTCAATTTGTCTATTTTTCTGAAGAAGAGATAGCGGTGGGGGGGGGGGGGTGGGGAGGGAGGGGCCGTGCATTTTTCCTTGAAAGTGTAACAGGTGCATCATGATTTTCCATACCCTCCCCTACTCAGTCTTTGTTAACTGTTGATCAAACTTAATCGATGTCATCTGGTTTAACGACTCATAAACTTGATAGCTCGTATTAGACTTCCATTAGCTTTATGAGGTAATCAAATTTAGGAGGAAACTAACGGGTGTCAAATGAAGGAGCAAAACAGGATGTCAATACTGTGTGTGTAGATGTCTGAAATGAAATACATGCATACGCATCTTCAAAGTCTAGACAACACCCCCGAACTCAATTTTTCATTATTCTACCACAACTAGCACATTGTCTAAATCGCAGAAGAGTTTTCTATCTCTCAGTTGTTGAGGAATCTATAGGACAATGAAATGAAAGCTTCCTCATGGAGGCAAGTATGTCTCGTTGCTCATCCACGCTTCAGAGAAATTTCTAACGCGCCAGTAAAAAGTATCGATTGAGTAAAAAGCTATTTTACTCAATCTATTGGTTGAAATTAGATCAGTACTGGCCACAAAAATCCATCAATTTGTGGGATAAATGGAAAAGTGTTTGATCTAGGACTTTTATAAACATCTCGAGTTTAATGGGTGCTTTGTGAAAGTTTTGGAACACAGCTTGGTTAGGAAACATATGCTTTGTTTTCCTAATCTAATTAAAAGTAACATAACAACCTAATGATCATCGATTGTCACGTTCAACCCGAATTAGCTGATGATAAATAAAATCTAAATCTAACAGCTTCAAGTATGCAGGAAAATCTTAGAACATCTTCAAAGGAACAGTTCTTCTTTATGAACGCGTGATAATGCTGGATAACAAAGTAAACACGACATTCATGCGTAATCATATCCAACAACTGCGCAGAGAAAAAATTAAGGATTATCATAATGCTGTACTTTACCAATATTTCGAACAGGAGATCCCTTTTTCCCAATCAAAATTAAGAAGTAGCACATGAAGATTCAGTCGAACAACAAAAAAATAAACATGGCTCGGAAATTTCAATCTAGAAAAGTTTCAAAGGTTTTTTAGACAGCAGAATCCAGAGGCTTAAAATTTTGAAAAGGCATCTAATGTAAATTTACTCGACAAATGTTTGCGAGAAAAGGGAAGAAAAGAGCCTTAAATGGCATTTGTTCCGAGAAAAAATTGACTTTACACAGGGGAAACTTCCACAATTCAAATAAGATTAATTTAAACCCACTGTGCAAATTGGAGCCAATCGGCATAATCAGTTAAATTCCACTTGTCTTAACTACAATTACAAGTTAGTTGAAATGAAGATTTACCAAAATAAAAACTGAGTGATGAAGGTCAAAGGAAGCAATTATTTACGCGGTTAATTAAAGTATCAAGCATGGTGTACAGATAAGAAACAAGTGGTACGAAATTCATACACGTCTGTGTTCTGGAAGGTCATAAGCACAAATCATATCATCAAATTCAATTTTTTTTTTTTTTTTCAGTGCGTTTGTGAGATAGTTCCACGTAGGTTTCCCTAAAGCTTCAATAGCCCACTCAATCAGAAGGATAAAGCAAAAATAGCATCGGTAATTATAGGTACCGTCAAAACTCTCGTAGATGGAACTAGAAAGTTATGAGCAACTGTTTTTAGACATTAACTCCCGGAGTGAACAATAAGTCATTTTCCCTTCCAAAATAACAAAGAATCTCAAAAATGTTAATGTGTGAACTTTTTTTTCCATTTGACTTTTCCTCTCTCCCGATAAGTATGCCAAAATACTTAAAACATTCTCATCCCACGCAGAACCCAGCCTCAAGCGACTTGGCAAACGAATGAAAAAGCCATCACTGCGGACGAAGGGCGCCCACAATCCGAACTAAAGGTTAAACTCCATTAGAGAGATTTAACATTGTTTTGGCAGGTTTGTTGAAACTTTGAGTAATCTAAGCGCACTCGGCCGGCAGATTAAAAGGCTTATTATAACAAGATTTACAAACAAATCTACCCCATGAGAAAACCTCATGATCAGTAAAATTCGACAAGTTTACTTTGATGTAATTGTGATTTGGGATATAGGAATTTCTTATAGCAAGCGTAACATTCAAAAGAATGGAAAATTGAAAAAAACAAAACAAAACAGAACAAAAACACATGAAGCCTTGAAATAGACTGCGTAAATGTCATTGATATACATGCATCGCATATTTTTGCTCACACAGGATTGGTTTATAGATGCGTCACATGACCGGACAAGTCCAAACTGAAGAAATATCCGACGATATTTATTTATTTCAAAGCCTTTTGAGACCAGTAAAGCGAAAGTATTCTTTGTTCGAAATTTTGTTTAAGAGGAAATATTTCTTTTGTTTCAAGTAAAAGGAAGACATTGCTTGTTGATTTGATAAAAGCTCCAACGAGCTGCACAAGAGAACGCCTAAAACCTCCATGCACGGTTTTACCGTACGCTGTTTGTGAACGCTTTCCAGCTTTATTTTTATCTCAATGAACTGATCATTTGTTTTTCCTTAAAATGGAAAGAATGAGCTTCACACGTCACAGAAACGTGAATCAAAATATAGTGGTGCAAATCTTTGAAGTTGTGGCTTTGGACTACAGCCTTTATCTTGTTACGAGTGTCGTGCCTGTTGGATCTCATTTCTTGAAAAAGCGTGGTCCACTTATAAAGGTTTGTCTCATTTCGCCTATTTATCTTACAGCCTTAACAGAGTTGATGATCAAGGAGGAATTTGGAGCGCAGCATTCGTTTACAGAAGCTAGCGTAGAAGACACTGCTACTGGTGCAACTGTTTAATGATCCTGAACGCTTTTTCTAATCTAACAACTTGGATGCGTTTTCAGCGGTAAAATTTGCGGTTTGCGATTGACCGACTAAAAATAAAATCAATTATTCCCTTGAGAAATCAAGGGAGGCTCATTCATTTCGTTTGCATAAATTGGCTTTTCACTGAAAATTATTCCAACAATGAGATCCTTTTCTGACTGAGAGAGAGACACTGAAGGGACCCGTGGCCATAAGCTGTAAAATATGTCTTCAATTAACACTTTTCCTGCATGTGCATAGTGAAAGGGTTATCTAAAACATTAGTTCTGATGACCATCGAAACAGCGTGCTAGTTTGCAAATTTTACTCTTTCTTAGCTTGCGGTTTCTGGTCTCAAATTTTGAACCGATTAGGCGTTGAGTAAGGATAACGAAGCGTTATCTTATTGCAATCTGTATGATATGTCTTTATCTTTACGAAATTCCAGGACTAAAGGTTATCCTCAAGAGAGTCTTATAATCTGTTATTCCTCGATGCTAGACATTCTTCAGACGCAAAAGACAAATGATGAAATTCCTAAAGCTTAATAGCACGAGAGATCATGTACCATAAGGACGCAACTTACTTGTATAACTGCGAGCTGAGAACCTGCCGGTCAAATTGCCATTTTCTCACTCTCTTCCTAATGTCCCACCCCCCCTCACTCCACCCTCCTCACTCCACTCCTCTTACCTTCCCTTCTATCTCCTCTCCTATTTTCTAACTTACTCTCTCCTCCCCTCTCTTCTTTCTTCTCCTACCCCTCTACTCTCCCTCTTTCTCTTCATTTTGTGTATTCCTACTCCGTATATCTCTCTTCTCCTTTCTCCCTCTCTAAAAATCTGAAGAACTGCCTCGTGCATAGAACTTCAACATGTAACATCAAGCGCCGAGTTAGATCTGGTTTCTATTCAGTTTTTTTTTTTTTTTTTATTTTTTTTTATCAAGTTTAATCAGTCCCTCCTCATCTCCGCTTCCTTTTCTTTTGATTGTACTTGTTTGATAGTGAAAACTAGGCCAGTTGACTTACTGAGTGCTCAGTATCGTTAGTAAAATTATGCTGAGCACACCACACGATCTTTTCAAAGTCCATTTGACTACTGAGCAGAAAATAAAATAATAATAATAATAATAATAATAACATACGTTAATTGAGGCTCCCCCTTAGGGGCTCCAGTCAGCCACAATGTTGACCAACTAAGAGCTTAAAAATCCCCACTGGCAGGAGGCAGACCAGTGAGCTATTTACAGAGCGCAGCCGAGGAGTTGAACTAGGGGCAACCGATAACAAATCCAGTGAGTGGCAGGGTGGAGGACTTGAACCCAGGCCACCGGTTTACACTAGAGTCCAGCACCCTAACCACACTTGCCTTCTCCTTGTCGGTCTATGTACCCAAAAAAAACAAAAACCTTTTAATACTAACCTTCCATTGTTTCGAATATTTCTATAGCAAAGCTTAAAGCTAGCTTGGACTCTGGGGTGTCTATCAAAACTCTTATTCCATCTCCCGCCCCCCATGATTAATTATCCCACAAAACAAATCCTCCACTACCCCCCCCCCCCTTACAACCCTGAAACAAACTCAATATCCTTCGTTGTTATGCTACTGTCTAAAGTGGAAGAGATCTAAAGGACTCATTAATCAGGCTCGTGTCAGAGTTTTACAAGATTAATTTCAACCAAGATAGTTATAGATTGTGAGCTCACGAATGATCACGTATTCATCGCGCAAACGTGAAAACATTTCACACCTATGATTTGAGCGGAAATACTCGCGTCTGGTTCAGAGTAGACGAAGTTCTTTGCTTTCTGCTATTTTTTTTCTCTTTTACAGATCGAAGGTTTTTTTTTTCTTTTTATCACTATAATCATTTAGGAGAGGGGTGGATGGTAAAAATCCACAGTCCAGAGTCTGTGATCCAAGGTCCAACATCCAATATAGCTTTTCCTTCCATTCTTTCCTTTACAAAGCTGTGCACGAATATTTGTTAATATTTGATAAATTAATGTGATAACAAGATTTGAATATCTGTAGGATACAGTGGACTTCTGCTTCAGAATTAATCTCTTCCTTAAGATAACGCTAAGGTTAAAGGTCCTCGAAAATATCTCAGTAATCTTTCCCTCATCATTGGTTTATCGCATTCCCAATGGAGCTCAGAAAATCCAAATATTCGGTACATGACTTCTTCATAAAAGAGGTAATTAAAAATTTTACTTCGATTTTCCAACAAATCACGCGATTGATTGCGATGTGATTGAAGATATTCTTAGTTCCGTTTTACACAATAAGTACCAAAACCTTCTACGTATCTCAGAAAAAACAATTTACAAAATAAGGTGGAAATAAGGCAAAATTCTAGGTCCAGAACATGTCGTAGAGCAATTGATTGAAATGGTTCAATTTAGGTCTAGGTATCTCTAATCTGATTATAAGTATCACCTTAAACTAATTTATTTCGCTTAATTGCGAAAGAATTAAAACATCGACAGCGGTTTAGCATGGTCTGCATTCTTATCAATAACGGCGAATTGGCCAATCAGATTGCGACATTACTGCCAATTGTGGTATAATAGTCTAGAGATACTACTTTCAGCGAATGGCCTGAGCTGAGTTTGCGAGTGTCAATTTTCGCAGAATTTGGAAAAATTAGTGCAAATTAGGCGAAGCCTCGCGATTTTCCATTGTTTTATGTTATTAAATTTTTTTTTAAACTCAAACAGCGTGTGCTAATAGTACATAATTCTGCCAAAGAATTTTAAATATACCTTGCTTACTTAAACTGAAAATAACAGCTGATTTTATGAGCAGAACGTCCCTCTGAGGTCCGACCCTTACAGCCTTCATTCTTATCAATTCGGCACAAGGATTGAACTCAGATTATTTAATGTAGCAGCTGTTTTGTTTTAAAAGGCGTTTCACACGCCCTTTTGTTCGCGCTTATCAAAGTAAGCGCGAAAATCACGAAAATTAGTTAGAACAAGGAAGCCTAAGGTACAAACTGGAGGCTTCCTTGTTCTAATTTGAAATTTGATCGCAAACCTCTTTTAAGAGTAATCACTAAGTTTTTGTAAACATGGCACAGCAAAATTTAAAATTATAATTTGCTGATTGGAAAATTTTAATCATTCACGATCATCGATGATCATTTGTTAAAACAATTAAATAAAGTACATTTTGTGGTAATAACTTTTGTATTGCCGCCCATAAAAGGAACTTTACCGAAAGAATACTCTGATTATTTTTTTTAACAACATGTTTAAATGAAGAAGCGAGCTTTGTTTACTCAGGGAACTACTTGAAACCATTTTAAATATGGCGTCAAAACAATTTTACCAGATTTAAAATAATTCAGTAAGTAAGAGACAAAAATTTAAACTTTAGGGAAAAACGTACATTAACCATCGCTAAACTTTTCAAATGAGTCGAAAAGGCGGTATTCATCATCAAAAATATACACTCATGCTTTAGAGATTAAGTGCCTCGACTCAGAGAGGACCTTGGCCAATGCCAAACAGATTTCTCACGCCAAGTTTGATAACACGTACACGCTATCGTTTCTTTTTTATTATTATTTTCTATTTTAGCTCATCAAGCTGGCGGTATTTTTGCTTCATTATTAGATATTAATTGATTTCCGTTTTAATCAAAGGCCGACCACTTGTTTTACATAACGGATTGTTTAAACAATAACGTCTTTTCGCTTCAGAACACGTCATGTAGAATCTAAAGAGTTGTTTACATTGAATTCACCTGTAGCATTATTTAGAATCGCCAGTTTGACGGCGTTTTGGGAGATAATTACAGAGTAACAATTGCAGTTCGAGGAAAAAGGTCGTGACAGAGAGGACTCAAAATAATTATACACCGTGATTCTATCACCTTTCCCCGTGTAATCAAAATTTAGAATTCTATAATTCAACTCAAAATCATCGGTTGGTGTTTTTGCGAGATTTATACCTACTGATGTTAAAATATTCGAGATCACTCTTGTCTTTTAGCACTGAACAAATTGCAGATCACATTCTTGGCGGAGTAATTAATCGTTCAAAACCCACAAACAAGGCGGTCCTCGAAGCTTCAAAGTAAACATTAACATTTGAGATAGATTCTATTTAACCATAAATTATCTCACATAGAGGCTGCAAACAAACACTGTAAAATGACCTATTATACTTTGTAGGTAAAAATTCCATTTAAAAAGAGAAACTCAAAATTTAAATATCATGCAAAACACAAATTTCAGCAGTAGAAAAAGACGTTTAGTATCAAGTAGCTAATTTTACTCGTTAATTTAAGTGAGCTTTTTTTGCGGTGACTAAACTAATTGGGAAAGAAGCGCAGTTTTCTAGTAAACTTTTGCATACTAACAGGTCAATTCAAAACAGCTTCTTATCAGCTCAACTCATTTTGTAATGAAATCTGCTTTAAAAAGTTTTCATTCAATTACGAAACCGAGGTAAGTTAAACAGCCATTCATCATACAGTAGAACCTCGCTAACTCCGAGTCGAGCTTGAAGAACTGCAGGATTCATCCCCTTTGACTCGAACTCGAAATAATTTCCTTCTAGGAGCATTTTTCGCTCATTGGATCAGCTCATTCGGATTCAACCGTTATCCCCAAATGTTTTTCGTTTCCTTTGGCAATTCGAGTTCCCGTGGCATGACCCTACTGACAAAAGAAATGTCCGCCGCAACATGCCTGTTTGGAAAAACTGTTGGCCTTGTTTATAAGAATTCCAAAAGTGCAATTCTTACAACAATTTTCATATGTTCGTAGCACTCGCTATCGCTAGTATTGGTGATCCATTAACAGCCTTAAGGCAAAACACACAGACAAGGTAAAGCAAGCTATAAAAGGGATTAGGTTATCAGTATCAACTAAGTTGAAATCATAAATTGGCCACAGTACAGAGTTAAAAAGCTGACGTTTCGAGCGTTAGCCCTTCGTCAGAGAAAGACTAATAGAAGGGATTAGTTTGTTAATTAAGAAACTAGTTGGCAACGCTTACCTTTGCGAGGCACGTGAACTGTGCGTTCCCTTTTGCAATCGTATCTAAAATGTAAATTTTAAGAACAAGGTTACCTTATGTAAGTGTATTGGGTCAATACCGCACATGCTCTGATAATGTACTTCGAGCAATCATTTACGCCAGCAACTTAATTTAGGAATGTCGGAGATTTTTGGTAAGGATAATTCTCAGGAAATTTGAATAACCTTAAGAAATTAAGTGTGTCGTAATTGCACGAGATATATCAGGATACTGAATACTGAACAAGGTCATCAAGGTATCCTCAAAGAATTTGAGTCCAACAATAATTTTATTTTCTAGTTTTGAGAACCAAAGGAGCAGTTATGACTAGGGGATACAGAAGATTAATGTGTATTGCTCATGAAGATCTTTGAAATATTAATTTGGCAGGAGATTTTTTACGATGCTCCAAACCATGGTAAAACAGTTAACTTTTATTGCATTAAAAAAGTCTGGTGTTCGCGTCTTTTGATTAAAAAGAGGGGGCGGAAATGTTTTTAGAAAATCTGCTCCCTCCGGCATCTCCTGTTAATCTCGTGTTAATGATAGATCCAAATGATTCAGAAATCTTTTACACAAGTTTTCTCAGCAATGTTCTCCCCTTTTTCCCTGAACATGTACCTCATTCGTGATCGCTTGTTGTCATGCGTAATTAACAACTTGTATTCATGCCAAATGCTCGGAATAATCCTGCAACCACTGAGGGCCTAACCCCTACGATTTAGTCAATATGTTTCCCAAATTTTGTGACCTTGACTCCCGCGTACACTCCTTATGACACCGTAGGGGTGCAAATATTGGCAGCTTTTCGCATGCCACGCATATCATTTTAAAAAGTTATTTTACTAAATCGTTCCTGGTAGAACAGGTTATTATTAAACCACAGTAAAAACCGAGGAAGTACTTTCGTTCCGGACGAAAGATCGTTGACTTTTTAATTTCTACCCAATTTGAAATATGGTCTTGTTACAAGCTCTTAAAAAACTCACGGAGGAACTTTAATTGATGATTACGGAGCATAACTTTCCTTTCTCCAAGCATAACCAAACATCATGCGTGAGTGTTGAAAACCGTCGACTGTTAGTGTTGAAACAACGTCAACCCTGAGTGTTGAAACAGCGTAGACAACGAGTGAAACCCGCATCAAGAGAAGTAATTGATGCAGCATAAAACTTACGTTTACTTGAATTCTTACATTGATTAATAATGTTTACCAAGATTTTAAATTCAGAAGCAAGTAAGCTCCGACATTTTGACTTTTGCTTCGTGACAAAAGCCTCTTTAAGAACACATGATTGATTTGTGTAGAGTCCGACATCGTTGAGCGACATACCGCAAATAGAACATCGCCGCCTTTAGAGGTTTCCAGGGAGAAATGTTTATTTCTGAATTAACTGGCTGTCCTTAGAAGACAAATTATGCTTTTGTCCCTATTGTATTCAAAGGCAGTGACTTAATCACGTCTGCGAAGATCTATCACGTTTTAATTTCCTAGCTAATTATTCATACAAAGTCGAAAAAGCGCATGCCTTTTTAGGTTCTCGACAAAAACAAGCTTAAAGGATAAAGCAAAAATCTTTTAAATGATTACGCTTCGGCACGCTTCGAGAGGATTGTTATTGAGACCTAACATGAATATAGCTGCGTTCAATCGCTCACCTCAGCAGTCGAATATTCGCTCATGTCAAGCTATTGAAAACTGGATTAAAACGGTTCCAACTTTTGTCAGTCAAAGAACACAAACATGAAAGCCTGTTCGGTAAGATAAACTGTTCAGGTTAGCAATTGTAAAGTTGCCCGATGACGTTCAAAGTCTACATTTGAAGAGGACATATTACGAATAAGTATTAGTCCCAGCAGGGGGAAAAACCCAGGAAGGGTTTGTAATGAAACGTCTGAGTGTGAACAGCAAATATTTCATTGTTTATTGGATCTCACAGAAGATATTTTGACTACGATAAAGACGAAGTGGGCTAGTTTCCGGAGACGCCTTTTATTCGGCCTTGCGTGGGTTACAACAAATATCATGTACATCGTAGTCCTGAATACCCTGAAATTATTTTTCAAGCTTCAGATTAAACTTTGTTGGTAGTAAAACCTTTAGACTTTTTCAGTCCTGCGGTTACTTAAGTTGTTTACTAGCCTGACCAAAGCTTTCCTGGTGATTTGAAATTATCAAAGGGTGTATTTCCAAAATTAAAATTAATTTCCTGTAAGCTGTACACCGACAAGTTCCCATACTCTTGGGGAGAGGCGAGGTGTCAATGTACGAGAATGTAACAGTTATTCTTAAAACTCTTTCCTGTAAGTTCTAAAGACTCGCGAAAGAATTCAATTAAGTTTTGAGACGGTGAATGACAACCAAACCAATGAAAACCACACTTTGTGAGCAACAAACTCGTGATAGCGGGCAGCGACAAGAGTGAACGTAGACCTTGAATTATAACTCAGAGAGTTTAAATAAATCGATGACGACGCACAATGTAAACTTGGTATCCATTACACATTGTGGTGAGTTTTTGAGAGGCTCTCATTTTAAGGAATAGCCACTTTGATAAAGTATTTTCAGTAGTTTATCTATACAAGCGGCGTGAAAAGCGTATCAGAACTATCTCTTGATCTTCAGGTATGATATTGAGAACACTTGATGGCTAGCGTTTTTCATGATTCCGTTCAGTATTAGAGGGGGGCAAATGCTTCATCTCCTCAGAAAAGACTTTTCATCATGTACGTGAATAACACTCAGACCATGACAGTTGGCGTTCGCTGAATTTAGCAACTATTTCTGGTTTAGCCAACAGCGCAGTTAAGTAAAGCAGAACTTTATGTAAAAGAGACCCATGAGTGTTTAAGGTAATCTTCGTTGAATTCCGCCGTTTTGTCATTTATCGTTAGCTTAATAAATTACTTCAAGAGGGAAAGACTACATAGCGTCTAACATAAGCCACAATATAAACGACACGCATCCAGTGCAACTAATTACCATCGACAATATATTTTAAACTCGACAGAATCAAAATGGAAAAGTCATGCTAAAACTCAAATAGAGTTTACCCTATTAGTGCGGTATTATTCGAGGCAATCTAAAGCATAACACAAAATCGTGCTTTTGTTTTTCTTTTGGAAGTGTGTCAGTCGGAGAGAACCGAACTTTCTCGCTGAAAACTTACCTTCGGCTGCACAAGTTGAGTTTAAAATTTTCGGACGTAACAATTCCTACTTACCTTGCGTTCTGAGTGCAGTGGCGATGAAACGTCTCAAGAGATTGTTGGTAACCCCTACGTGTTAAACATTCAAGAGCTGTTCTTCTACGCGTCAAAAAAGCTATATTTAACTAAGGAAAAGACGTTCTGCTCACCAATCTCCCCTTGAATCTACGACGAAAACGTTTACAGTTTATCCGGCGATCAACATTTATACTCGGCGATCAACTTTTGTTTACATTGATCAATGCCAGATATTGTCTAACCACAGCGTGCGATGTTGATATATATATCTTAATATTCCTTAATTAATCTTGAAAACTTGCACCTCGCTATTATATTGAATCTAGAACTATTTTACGTTAAATTTAATAACAGAGATAAGATCGCTCATTATCCGAAACAGCAAGATACGCACTCCTAAAACAATTGAAATATTTATCAAAACAGAAAATGTTTTAAGTCAGGTGTAAATTGATTCCGGTTGGAGTACTGATTCCTGCAGTTTTCTGTTGAGTAATGGCAACGCCGAAGGTAAATATGTTCTTGTACCTTGGTAGCTGTTCTTCGACTCCTATTTGATGTGAAAACACTCTTGGAATTCAAGCAAAGGTAGCAATATAGCAAAACCATTGTGGTTGATTGCATCATGGAGCCTTGACAAAAGATAGATCTATCTTTTGACTTCAGCCCACCTCAGAAAACTGGTTATCACTTTACATCAAATTATCAGCGGAGCACGCTGTGTTTCTTTTTCTCCAGCTTTCAGATGAATTTAAAGAATCCGATGGTGGCAATGCTCTCCGACGTATGTTACAAGCGACTGACAATAGCTGAATAATGATTTGAAAAGTCTTTAAGAGCTAATTAGGTAAACAAAATTAGGTCTGTTAGATTAACAATGAAAGAACCAATAGGCAGCTTTCAACTTAAAAGCCATCCACCTAAACCGGAAACCAACAGAACAGAATACGCCTTCGGTCGTGTCAATTTCTGTTTTCGCTTGTTTCATTAGATATAGGCACAAAATGTTGTCATAGCAAAATGCCATTTCAAAAATGAAAAATGAAAAGAAAAGAGAGCCAAAAGGAACTAAATTTTAAGCAAATCTACATTTTCGTAGCCTGCGTCGCAGACAGTCTAAACCGCTGGTATAGACTATACCGGGACTATACCGGACTATACCGGGGATTGTGTGACACGTCCGGCTGCAACGCAGGCTACATTTAATTTCGGAGTCAGTTTAGGTAGACTAGGCACCGTACTTAAGTGAAAAATTAAATGAAAGGATATATGACCCTACACTATTTTACTTCAAATTAATTCATGAAAAAGCATATGTTTTTATAACCGCTACGATCCCAGGAAGAATATAGGTTTGCTGATTAGGTCTATTTCGGTTTGTTAACGTATTTGCCTATGATCGGCAAAAGTGGGAAAGTAGAGGATTCACTGTTAGTAATAGTTGACTTCGTGGAGTGGTAAGGTCGCAACTTACATCTGGATGAGAGGAACGAGAGTTTTTAAGAGTTCGATCGTTTTTTCAGCTATTTTTCAGCAACCCTGTTCATCAAGGTGTGCTACCACACATTTTCCTCCCCATTTTTTATGTCCAGATTTTCGTAGAATTACATGGTCCCACCAGGCTACACTAATTGAAAAAGTTGACTTTTTGATTTGCCACTGAACTGTCATCACTCTGCTTATCGAGACCTCGTTGGAGCTGCGAACTGGTTGCTATAAACCTTTTGCGAAAAATGTCGCTAGAATCCTCCCCACTGACCCTAATCAAAAACTGGTTTCTGAAGGTCTTCAATCAGTCGAAAAAACACCTATAAATTAACGAGACCCTGTTCTCTACTATCTGAAAGACGGCCTAAAGCGAGGACTCGTCATAGAGGAGCTCTGAGAGCAGATTGTTCCTCCTATTGAACTGAGCTGCCTCCTGAAACAATCCGATGATTTGAAAGAGACTATTAAAAAATGACTGTGTGGAATTTCAAAAAACCCGCCCTTATGATTTTGCGATGAAATCAAGGTTGTTTCCGCCCCAACCTTGGTTTCAAGGTATTTGCCTTAAGAATCAAGGTTATTTCAAAACGCGTCAGAACTGGTTGTCATCATAAGATTGCCTTGAAATCATGGGTGTTCTCAAGTGGTTGTTTTCAAGATTTGCCTTGAAATCATGCGGATTTCAAAAATTCTAGCCATCTGAGTTTGCCTTGAAATCAAGGTTATTCAAAATGCGCCAGAACCCGTTTTTCTATACTACTTCACGCTTGTTTGATTAGATGTACGGTTCTGTTTATTTGTCTCTCTAGATAACGCGCACGGCACGCGTAACAATATTTCAATAAAAGTTTTGAACTCGGCTTTTAGTCGGGTGTCTATGGTTTATTTTTCATTACAATCCAACAGCTAAACGTTTAGGGTCTCGGCTTGTGGCCGGGACCGGCTTATAGGCAAATAAATACGGTAAACCCGGAAATTTTTTTCCGCTCTGTTGAAACAAAGCAGGATTTTAAAAGAAGTTACATGCTCAAGCAAACTTGCTTTTGGAGGGGAAGATCCTCATCAGATCATGATACGTTCGACCCATAACACCGCTCATTGGTCTCAGAAAGTTTTTTCCGGCAAAGTGTTTTCAATCTGGCGGACAAAAAACGTCTTTGTTTCCGGGAAAAAAACATAAATTTAGTGGTTAAATACCCTCGCTAAAAGTCGATATAAACAAAGGTTTGATTAGACTTTTGTCCCAGTGTCAGTTTGTTTGTTTGTTAATTTGTTTGGCTGGTTGGTTTTGGCCTTAAGCGCGTGCATGCTCTAAGGCACCAGAATATATAACAAACTTTAACAGTGAATATTAGTTTCCCATCCAGTGGTATTGTGATATCTTGTGAAGCAGAACTCTTTGATGTTTGGGTAATGTTCGACACAATGCTTTCTAAGACTTGACTCCACAGCCAGCCCAATCAACGCACCCACTAAAACACCCGAAGATGACCCAGCTGACATCAGTCCTAAAGCAAACTCTCTCTCCTCGGACTCAACGTGCTGTGCAATGGCATGGGGTGCGTTCACGCACATCATTCCGCCGACCAGACCAAGGGTTGAACAAATACAGATTATTATCCAGATGTACGAGAAGAAATGGTACAACGAGTTGAATATCAACAAAGTCAGTTGCGCCATCTGCAGCATTGTGAAAATCCAGGTTTTATTGCAATGAAGAAATTCATTTTCATCAGGGAGCAGCCAAGCAAATAGCAGCAAATAGCCTCGACCAACAAATCTACCGGTGAAGTACGAGAGCAGATAAATAAGGAAGTGATCGCGAGGGAGAAAATGCGAATTAGGGAAAGAAATCGTCGTAACCACGGATACAGCTGAGATATACTCAGCTAAAAAGCTCAAAAATAGAGAAATAGTGACTGAACTCATTTTCCATGCGATCTTCAGCATTTCGTCGCATGTTAGCTTTTGGCGAGTAGGCGCTTCCTGATCCATCATGGTGTCAGGAGTGGATCCTACGATGGAGTACTTCACCTGTTTGTGCTCCTCGGAGCTGTTTTGTGACCTGTCTGGGAGATAGTCTTTGCTCAGCAGTGCATAGGACATCAAGACTGCCAGGGGAAGGGGAATTACCATCATCATAGTGATCTTAGGAGAGACACAAGTCCATGTCGTGAGAACTAAGTAAAAGAAGACAATAATGATCACTTTTTTCTTTCATACTGAACATCAGGTAACCCTTAGCAAATAATTTAGGAGTGCAAGTTAAGATTATTAATGCTTTAAGATAGGATTCATGTCCAATTTACTTCCGAACATCTCTTTTCATTTTCTCTCACGGCCCCGTCGACACAAACTTGTGCGAAGTGTAACTCTAAAACGACATTTTCGCATTGAAAACGCAGAAGATATTTTTTGTCCATTTTTTGAGAGAGCAACAATCGCCAGCGCCAGAGGGGAGCAGATTGTTCCGCTTAAAAGTGCAAACGATCAAATCAGTTCCTCGCCGCACAAATAACTTCATGAATTCTAGAATTGTTTCGTGACTCAAACCAACAAAGTTCAATACTATACAGTGTTCGACACTAACTTTGTTTCTAATTTACCCCTTGGGCAACCAGGTTTGTGTTTTTAGTTGCCCTTGTATTTTTTTCTTTAAACTCAAAGGAGGTTTGAAATATAATGGTAATTTTATTTTATAAAATTTACGTGGTTTGTTTTTGCGTTATATAGGCATTTTGCGGGAATCAGTCAGTCCCAAAGCACAGTACAAATTATGATTAAAATCAACAAAGTCCATTTAATCAGTGTTCCACATTAACGCTTGCTCGATTTTTTTTGAACGATTCGACTTGCAACGAGAGAAGTGTCTACTAATGTTACAAAAAGACCATAAACCTGAGCAAAAAGTCAAGAAAAATCAAAAATCTTTGCTGTGTTATTTATTTGTCCGCTAAATATTTATGGCTACAAATCTCGAAACATTTCCAAAAGCGTAATGTTCGAACATCATAAATTTGTGGCCGCTATGTTGTTTCTCATGGCGAAAGGAATGGTTGTCACTATAAAATCCAGTTTCTGCATGGCTAAATGCACCTTCATGTTGTCATATCGAACGAGTCTGTACATTTTTGGGCGAAATGAGTCTGTTTCAGTTCGGGTTTGTCGAAAAAAACCAAATGGCGTAATGTAATGTTGGCAGGACCTTGCACCCCTTTTCTTTTGCTTTTCTGTTCCAAGTGCTATTTTTTTTTTTGCCTTGGAGTCCCTTTATTTCATGATCCGTCTCTCACTAATTTCCCTTTTACTATCAACGCAGAACGCTATGCACTGGTGAGTGGGTAAATTAAGTTTAAAAAATGCCACAGAGAAGAAACAAAGGGCTATGCTTAGGGTAAAGCCCCGAACAACTAATAAGAAAATGTTGCATTTACCTGTGTAGTAAAGAGCGCCGATCAAACAACCAGATCCAGTGCCAGCGACGAAAGTACTGATACATATCTTTGGATAGAATGAAGCCAGTGCAAGAGAGGTCGCTTCACAAGCACCAGCAGCCATGGCGTTTAGCATGACTCCTAAAATCTTTGCTCTGAAGTCGTTTGCGAAAACGACCAAAGACAATCCAAGAATCATAAAGGAGGCGATAAAAAACATCTTCGCCACGTAGGGAATCTTCTCCTGAAACCAAGGGATGACTAGTTTGGCCATCAACAAGGGACCTTCATAACAAGTGATTAAGATAGCTGTCGGAACGTCTCGGCCGCTTAGGATATCCTGTGCTGCTACAGAAAAGATTTCCACATTGAAGAAGGAGATAATACCGAAGATGTAGAAACAGGAAATATTTAGCCAGTTCAGTGACTTTGTGTCTGAAGCCGTCGTTTCTTTTTCTGCTTTAAGGTTATTGTGATCGCCCATAGTCTGAACACTAGCCATGAATAGTTGCCGCAATAGCTTTTCCCTGATCCTTACAGCCTGTAATCACTAAAGAAAACAAAGCAGCACGTTGTGACATTGGCTTATGAAAATAATCAAAATGCTGTGTTCCACAGGTAGGAGACTTATCCATCTTTAGATTTGCATTTATGACAAATCACCCTTGGGAAAATGTCTTGAAACTGTTGCAGTGAGGTTAGCAACTCGCTTGATCGTTTAAAATTAACGAGAGGTATCAAGACTCTGGACTCTTCTCTTTTTATTCTCTCCTCGTGAGCTACTACAGCTTCGACAACCACACTGCTTCTGATCCTTTTTTTTCTTCTCTATTTAGCGAGGAGTGCCCACGTATTAAATACAAAAATCACAGACATGTTTGGGTTAGCTGACCGTGGGAGTTTCCATAGTGTATCCGTTCTTTTTGCAAAGGGGGGGGGGGGGATTGGGTGGCTCGCTCCAAAGTACTTGGCGAGCACCAAGGAACCATTTAAACGCCAACGATCGAGCTACGCACGAGAATCGCGCGCACAAACAGGATCTTCAGTGTGGCCAAAACCCAAGGTCAGCTTTACCAACGCAAACACAACCACCTATGAAACTAATTATTCTCAACCACAACAAGCGATTAAAATGTCTACACGGTAATAAGGAAGTCCGCGAACTGAGCCAAGTTTGAGTACATACTAAAAGTAAAAGATCAAAACTATAAAACTACCAAAATAACACGTAGGCGTAAAAGGCTAGGCTTGACAAAACAAAAAGCTTAACTGAAGAAGTCTCAAAATAACAACTTCCAATTTACCTCACAACACTGCCATCAAAATGTTGAAAATACGATCAACCATGCCGGATCAGTATGTTTTTTCATTTGAATGAGAGGCTCTTCTTGAAGCTTTGAGTGCATTTATATAACTCCAAAACCAAAGTTACGGTATTCATTTGATAAGGGGCGCTTATTAAATTTTGAGGACCTTGAGGATGGGCCCCTATTCCAGGTGGGCGCTTATTCGAAGCTGGGCGCTTGTTGAATCTCCACCATTTCTAGCCAGAAGCAAGTTTACTTTGCATCATAACATAAAAATGTACTATAAACGGTAAATTTAGAGATTGGTAGACCAACCACAGGTGGCTCAAGCGTACTGTGTGTGATTTTGGGGTCTAGAATTCATTAACGGCAATAACTAACATATTGAGGTTACCGTGCACCTTCAGGGGTGTCTCGCGTGCAAGCGATGTAACCGTCTGGACTGTAGATATCTAAACCCCTATATCAAATTAAAGCTTATAGGACTGGCTATCAGACTATACCAAAGATTTGGAAAAAAATGAAATGTCGAACTTTTCACGACTTCTAAATACGAGCGCCCAAATCACCTTTTAAGAGCAACTTTTTTTTTCAAGAGCGATTTTTCTACGATCACTACACATTTTTTAAATCCTATTTCAAAAATGTTCTGTAACTTTTCATTGAAATTGAATATGGCAAATCGCAAACAAGGTTTGTTAGCGCTTTGGCCCCGGAAACGGAGGAACACATTAGATAAGCGAAAAACAAAATTCGCTTTAACATGTAACATTCAAAAGGTGATTCAGGCGCTTGCCGTTAGAAGTCGTGAAAAATTCGACAATTCATTTTTTTTTTCAAATTTTTGGTATAGTCTGATAGCCAGTCCTATAAGCTTTAATTTGATAGAGGTAGCCTGCGAAGCAAGCCCTGGGGGGAAAGGAGGGGAGATTGGGGCGAGCGGAATGTGCACGTGCGGAGGGGAGAGGGACCCTCTCCCCTCCGCACATTCCGCTCGCCCCAATCCCCCCTCCTCTCCCCCAGGGCTTGCTTCGCAGGCTAGACAGAGGGGTTTAGATATCTACAGCTCGAAAAACCGGACGTGCTGCATCGCTTGCACGCGAGACACCCCTGAAGGTGCACGGTAACCTTAAGATCGAATTTAAGGTTACTTCCCACCTTCGCGGGTGTTCTTCGGGAAAAAGATTCGCACGCGCGCCAGTTTCAAGAAAACCCTAACAAACTACACATCAAAAGAAAGCTTAATAAATGCAGTTTACGATTAAAATATAATTTAGGATCCCGAAGTACAAGCAAAATGGCTGCACAGTCTTATTCAAAAGGCATCAATTAACAACAGTGTGTCAGGCTTTTCCGATATTCTGATTGGTTGTCTAGATATCCGCATCTAAAGTTAGAGTAGCCTAAACTATGCAAGAGGTGTTGCGTGAATGGACACCACTCGAAAAAATTTCAAATATCAAAATTTTCTGACACACTTTCGTTTGCCATTTTCCCTGGAATGTTTTGGCGAAATTCACGAAAATCGGTCAAATCTACATACCCTATAAATTCGTTCAGAGTGGATATATATATATCTTAAAATCAAATGCGAGATTTTAGCTCCTAAACGTTAGTAAACAAGTAGCGCCACACCAGGAGATTATCTCGCCTCCTGAAACCTCGAACTAATGGGAAGACGAGACGTTCTGGCGTCAATGATAATGGATCAAGATTTTCCCGGAAAAAGTATCGTACAGCACTCACATTTTCTTATCTTACTCTGTTTCACTTTGAGTAATGGGCGGGCAAAGTTAGCAAAGGAAAAACCCGCGGCAAAAAGGGTAAAGCTGTAAAAAAAAAAATTAAAAGCAAAACAGCGAATCGACAGACAGCTTAAGTAATACCCTTATCGCTGAATGAGTTCCCTCGGGTAGGTTTATTCATAATTTACTATGATTCGAGGCGATTGCCTATGTTTTTGTATCAAGGCTGATACTTGCTTATTGAAAGTAAACTTCGTTTTTAACCTTACGTACGACAAATGTACCAGGATTGTTTTTTATCACGAAACCCGCGTGTCTCTACTAAAAGGGGACCGAAGCTCTGCGTGACGTCGCGCTAGTTTGCTGACGAGATTGACGGGAGATAAAAATGATAACTGCCAATGCGGGATAAATAAAATTGGCCATAATAGTGAAATGTTCAGCAGGCAACCGTGGACGATACTCCTACTCTTGTACGTTGGATCAGCGATGATCTGATCGGCCCAAAATAACGAATATGAAATATATATATAGAGGCAAGACCGATACAACGTAGATAAGTAAATTTTAAGACGGAGCACAAAGGTGGGGTTAAATATCGGCAAAGAGCCAACTACGTATAAAAAGGCAACGAAAGCCTGAAGAGAAGGCCGGAGCATGGGGAGGGGACGGGAAAGTTCTTCTACAGTACCGAAAATCTGTGTTCGGATGTTAACACGATGGAAATGAAGGCGAGAAGGACCAGAAGAGAAACTGACCTTGCCTATAACCTTGGTGCTATTTGATCTGACCTCATTTGATTGGCTGAAGATCTGTGATTGACAACGTTCCTTGCCCCATGTAAAGGTACACCTAATTATTTAACTATATTTATATATATATATATATATATATATATATATTGGGCCTCGAGATAAAATCACATTATGCTTATGTCATAATGATAATGTTGGCCTTTTTTTCTCTACAAACTGGTGCCATTTCTCTCTTCCTTGGGCCTGTTTCTTTTATTTTTCTTTGCTCAATGACTCCTCTTTAATTTTGATTTTTGTTTTTTATATGTGAAAAGACTTTCCACTAGCAGAGAACTTCCACGGGTAAATGTTATCAAATGTGCGATTTAAACAAGGTATGCAAATAACATGAAATTGCTGCGATATTCCCCCATGGGGTTCGTCCATTTACGAGATTATGACACCTTCCTAATTTATTAAATTTCATTTTAAGTCAGACGCTTTTTGAGATTTTTAAATTATTCCTTTTGTAAACGTTAGGTAAAATGTCTAACCTCAATCTAGTCCAATAAACGAAAAAACGATTTTTTTGGCCTCTGAAGGTGAGAAGTAATAACTTTAAAGCCTAAGTGTGGGCCGTTAAAAAAAAAGAAAAATTATAAAATAAAAAAATAAAAATAAGAAAAATATTAACCAGGATAATAAAAACAAGGAATAAAACGTGTGAAATCTCCTTACCTTTTCTCCGTAGCCGCTTTGTTGCCAACTGTCGTTTTAACGCTGTTTTGGCGACGCTCTTTATAACGCGTGCGGTGTCACCAGTCAACTGTATAAAAGGAACTGATTATAAAAAAAAAAATTAAGAAAAAATTAAAGGACATTAAAAGCGAGGAATATATCGTATGAAGTCTCCTTACCTTTTTTTCAGTAGCTACTTTGTCGTTTACGGTCCTTTTAACGCTGTTTTGGCGACTTTCTTTGTAACGCGTGCGGTGTTACTGGTCAATCGTATCTAAAACGAAAAAGGCACTCGATGACTGCATGTAGCTTACTGCACCTGATATTACTTAGAATGCCGAATTTAACCACCCAAACGACACTAGAAGTTACTTACAACTTAAGATATAGTGCAACCAAAGATGCAAGCTCCGCGATGAACGAAAAAAATATGATATAAATATAATACACTACATTGACACCTAAACCACCCGTAACCGCCCCTACCTCCCTTACTAAGCAGAATTTTGTCCCCAAACTTCCTCTATCGTTAGCAGATCAATAAACTAATCAGAATCCTTCGATAGCAAAAATATTTTGATCGCCTTAGCGGGTATTAGAGGGGCGTCATTCTATTCGTTCACACCGCGCTGCCGACCTTCAAAATTTTTAAGTGGGATTTTTCGTTCCTTTGCGATCGAGTTAGACCTTGTGGAACTCAGAATATAAAGTGGCAATGCTAAAGAATACTCTGTTTGGAAAATAATGGACGTCAAGGTCTTAAATGGGACAGAATAAACTCTCGAGTCAACGACACTACGATTCTCTAATTAAAGCGATGCGAACTTTCGGACTTCAAGCAGGGCCTAGCGACAATTTGACGACTCCATTGCCCGGTAAATATTACGTTTGACTAACAATGTGTTCAAAAAGTATTGTTTAATAGAATATTTTGCGTCACATCGTAATACTTTCAGAACTTTCATCATAACGCTACGCAATTTCTTGCCGTGAAGTCAACTAAACAACGATCTAAGCATGAATTCATTTCCTGAATGTCCCGGCCCTACTTGAAAGTTTTGTCCATGTGTACTGGTACACAAAATGCCAAAAATATTCATTCGTGTCGGCCTGGACACTAGCAAAATTAGGCCCAACGGGTAGCCCCAAGATATGAATGATTAATCAGTTTTGCTAGTGTCCAGGCCGACCGCGTCGCAACGAACTTTTGACTGCGCATTCTAATGGCGTTGAAATGGCGGTCAATTTGAGATTTTCGCTGGGCTGGTTGCTCGACAACCCAACTTTTGTGGAATTTGGTTTGGTAAACTTGAAGGGCAACTATTTGGCTTTCGTGCTTCCAAGTTTTGATTCAAGGGGAAGTATTTAAGTGTGTTTTTGGAGCGATTTTGGCGAGCGTGTGTGAGACAGAGGTTTCCTACCTTCCCTTTTATTTGGTAGTGCTAGGACGTTAAGCTGAAACACAGCAAAACGGCCTCAAATCGCGACAAGAACAGTACAGACTACTCTTTATGAAGGTAAGACTCTATTTCTTTTATTATTTCACACAACTTTATATTTACGGAGCTCAAAAGCAAGTCCAACTAAACCACTATGCAAACTCTATAATAATCCACTGTGAAAGAGCCTGTGACAGAGCCTGTGACAGAGCCTGGGCCACCTGTGGTTTTAGCAGAGCAAGCTGGCAAGAGATCTGCATGGGGTTTTAGCACTGGGTAAACTTCGCCGCGACTTGTCTCAAATCTTCTTGCGGGAAGCTTGCTCACAGGCTAAATCAGTTGTGGCTAGGGGTACATTAATTCCAAGGGCCCGGGTCAGGAGAAATATTGGATCTGGAGCAGTGCATAACCACGGCTAAAGTGTTGTTTGTGAAACAGACATATGAGACAAAAATGGGAGAAATTGCCGCGGATTATTCAGAGTACAAAGTAAATCAGTGTAAATGCAGTCCTTAGTAAGAATTTTTTTGTCAAAGCTCTGATTAATTTGTATTCAAAAAACAAAACGCTAAATGCTGCTCCCCCACCTTACTTGAGGGGGTGGGGTAGGATATCGCTATTGTGACCTTTCCCTTGCAAGGTTTGGCTTAACACCAAAAAACAAGACACAAGACTTCTTACAACTCTTTGTTATTTTATACGGAAAGAAAGTTTCTTTTATTTACAACACTATTTCCAACATCTGTTCTACTGCATCTCTCACATTTAACACATTACTTACAGCTCAAGAGTGCAGTGCCGGCAGAGCCGGCAGACCGGGCAGTGGAAAATGTAAAAACAGGAAGAAATTGACCCACAAAACTCCCATTAATCTCCATTGGGATAGACCTTGTTTAAAATTGAAAGGCAGCGGTATAACACTGAGCAAGAATTTTTTTAGAACAGGCGAAGGAGCATCCTGAATCTAATAGTTGTCATTCAGGTGTTATTGCACCCAAGAAAATTTAACTGAACATTTTTCGAAAAAAGGCATTTGTTTAACTGGGGGGTATTGTACTATATAAGCAGACGACAGATTAATATGAGCATCATTTAGACTGTAATTTTGGCGTAGTGATATAAGTTGCGTTGATTGAAGACTTTCTTAGAGGTAAATTTTTATTTTCGATTGTCATTTGAAGAAGAATCTACCAGATCGATTGTTAAGCGGGTAAGTTATCTATGAGTTTGATCATTTTAACATTCTTTAAGCAGTTTTTCCTTTGGGTTAGGATCAGGATAGATGCGAGGTTGAACACGACTATCGGCTAAAAGTCTGTTTTTGTACATAGTATATTGGGCGTGATTAAAAAGTCATGCTATGCTGACGAATTTCTGATTTTTTTTTTTTTTCAGTCCTCTGCCTCTTTTTAAATTTCCAGTTCATCTTGCTCCGTGTCCGAATGAACCCTGTGATGTCCTTTCAAACCGGAAAAACAAGCAAATGATTTGCTGCACCTCTTACAGTGATAAGGCCTGTCACCCGTGTGAGTCCTTGTGTGACTTCTTAGCGTGACAGCTTGTGTGAAGCTTTTGTTACAGTGATGACACTTGAATGGCTTTTCGCCTGTGTGAATTCGCGTGTGCGTGCGCAAGTTCGAGTATTGGGTGAAAGCTTTGTTGCAAAACTGACAGCGAAACGGTCGATCCCCGGTGTGAGTCCTGATGTGATCGCGAAGATGCGAAGATTTGCCGAAGGATTTCTCGCAGTGCATACACTGAAATCGCTTCTGTTTCTGTCTCTTTTGTTCCTCTTGTGAAGACGTCAGCGATGCGGAAGACTGCGGGAGAGATAGAGTAAACGGAAAGGCTGCTGGATTGTCAGGGGATTCGTTACTCTGCTTGCTCAGCAAAGGAGAAAATCTCTCCTCTCTGAGTCCGCATACCACGTCATGCGGTTTCATCTGAGACAGGTGATGCTCGTAAAGCCTATCGGGATACATGGTCGTGGCGCAAAGTTGACAGTTGCAGCGGCGGCCATCTGGAAGGTAAGAAGAGTGAAAATCTTAATGAGTCAGTGGGATAACTTCTGTCTATTAAAACGCGCAATGAAAATTCGCAGCGGGACTCTGACAAACAAATTTTGAGCATATTATCTTTCGCTTGGCACATGAATAAATGTATTGTATCAACGCTAACGAAAATTTAATGATTTTATTATTGACAGTGATTTGCAGTGGGAAGCGATGTTTGATATTAATTTCCTGCTGCAAATTACAGTAAGAATCAAATTTTAACGACATTGCTTTCCGCTTTGAAATTCAACTAATTGCATTGTGTTGAGAAAAATTTGTGCTCCCCAAGCGAGGAGAGATAAATATTCATTTAATAAGATAACTTGGAGCCGTAAAAGGAAGCTTTGAACCTCCTCTTTAGCACTTTTTTGCACTTTAAGTTTCCCTACGTCTTTTTAAAAGTTACAGTGAAATTAATTTTGTGGAAAACACACTCATCATAGGTAAAAAGTCGTTTGCGTTTCTTTTCTATTTGACACCTGGTTCCTTAGTTGAAAACAAAGACCGGCGTGTGCAGATTTTAAATTGAGAAAAGAAAGCCGACTTTACATTTGTGTGTGAAATAAAAAATAGCAGTTTCTCAACTTATTTGTAAGAGGTTCTCATTTTCGTGCAGAGTGAGAATTTGCTTTTGAGTGGATTGATTTTTGGGAAAACGTGTAAACTATGAAATTAATGCTCTGTCAACAACCGGTCTTTTATAAAACTTTGATACGAAGTATGCAAAGGAAAGTAAAAAAAAAAAACAGGAAAATTTACCATGATTTGGAAATCATGAAACTTATCAATTATTCTTATCCTTGCGTTTTTTCAAATGAGTAAGGGATAAGATTTTTTAAAAGCTACTTCACTACTTAAAAAAATTCATTCCTAATTACAAATTAGCGGCTATTGCCAGTTTTCTGACACCTTTTGTAGAAGATTTTTGACACACAAAGTGGCCATTTCCTGCCCGAAAAAGCAAACCTACAGTTGCAAAATAGCTGAAAGCTTTATCTCAGTAAAGGCATCATGAGGTTTAATTTTGAATTAAGCTTTACAAATGTCGCTCGTGATAAATCAAAATGCGACGTAAAGGGGAAAGTCTGCAAATACTCATAAATGGTCGCAATATTTATTGACCAAAAGGAGAGTATCACTATTCTGTTTCGCACAAACTTCAAACTTCACTTCTGAAAGAAAATCACTCTCCAACACAACTTTTCAACATATCAATTTTAAATGGCCAAGTTCGACAGAAGATAAGTGTAATCAATGAAAAAAAAGAAAGAGAAAGACTGGTTTGCAGTATGTATGATGTAAAATTCCTTTGTATGGCTACACCAAAAGACGATTCCTTCCGTTTTCAAAAGAAGAACATTACTAGAAAATCATAGTGTGTCAAAAAATCACTGAGATATCGTAGCAATTGTTTTCTAAAAGAGACTTGTTATTTCAACTTTTATAGTATTGTGCTAAAGAAATATAAACGAAAGTCGAGCGAATGGGCATCACTTTTAAGCTTGTCGTATTGTTGAAACTAAATAATGCAAAAACGTGTTTGGTCTTTTGACGAAAATAGCACTACTTTAAAACTTTCTAGCTGTATGTGCCGCATATTTTTTTTTCTTCACGAACGCTTTCTGAATAGAAAGATAGAAAATCAAAGCATCTTACCTGAGTAAAAAAGGGGCAGCCTCTTGAGTCCGTCGGAATAACAAGAAGAACTTTCGTTTTCAGACAAGTGTCGAAAACGGAACCACTCATTGCGAAGCAGAGGTGAATTTTCAGACAACAAAGCCGATGTCCCTCGAGGCTTGGGGAGAAGAAAGACATTTGAGATCAGTGTTGGTTTTAATATTTTTCCTTCCTGTTCGCTCAGTCTTTTCAAAATGGTGTATCCCCAGCATAAGTGTGAAGTCCCAAATTTCGCGATCAAACCTAATATCGATAACACTCCTGTTCCAAGCCTTTTCTCTGTGTATCGTTAATCAAAATAACTGTGACGAGATAGAATCGGAAAATTTTTTCGGTTATTTTGTGTAATATTTTTGCTATTACCCTGATTATTATTCAGTATCATTATCATTAATACTTTTATTGGAAAGAAAACCATCTTTATACCCCCCTAAGATGGAAATATATCTTGATTAAAATTTTCCCTCGTTTCTAAGTCACTTGTTTTTGGAAAATCAGCCTATGATAAAAATTTCTCTTGCGCAATCTAGAATGATCTAAAAATTATTTGTAGTAGGTCAAAATGCACTTAACAATCGTAGGGACATTGCGTTAATTTCCTTGAGAAAACTGCACAAAGACATTCTCACACTTTCATACCATGTGCAATTGTTTTGAAGCGATAGTTTAATTTCACGGAAAATTGCGCCTTTTGTGAAAAGCCAAATCGAACCATACCCGATTCCTATTCAAGGCCGGAAAGTATTGTTTTCTACGTGTGGAGCGGATAACATAAATAAAAAGCGAGAAAAAGAAGAAAAGAAAACGAGTGTGCGAATCCATGCAGCTGCAAGAAATCTCCTTATTTGTCGATATTATATTGAACAAATTTAATTATTTTTATGTGTTATGTACGTGTCGTCGGGTTTTGTCAATCGATCCACTTGTAAACGGAAACCGTCGATATTCTTCAAGATTCAAATTAGCGAATATTTCTCTCCATTTTTCTTTTTTTCACATATTTTTCTTTACGTTAAGAGAATAGTTTTAGCGTTTATTTTTGGAGTTAATTTTTTTTGCATTTCTTGAATCAGTCTGTAAGAAGCTCTTTTTAAGGCGTTACTACAATTTTATAAACAGTCGGGACTTCATATTTAAATTCTAATCTTAAAGTTGTGTTTCCTTTCAGACGAACAAATTGTCATTGTCTTTGCCCATCAGAATTTTAATACTGTTTATGTTGGCTAGGCGAAAGTTAAGTTTTAATTACTAGTCGTGGAAATTAAGTTCTCATTATTTCTGACCTGAGGGCTAAGTTTCTAAGACGGTTCGCTTAATTCCTAATAATATCACAACGCTATTTTATGTCTCCCAAGTTAGCTGGAAATTTGTAGAAAACCCTAATATTATTTGCCGTTCAAAGTCCGTTGTGGGAGCAACATTTTGTAGACAAATCGACTGAAACAGGTGCTGGTTCAAAAACAACAGGGTGTCTGTTTTGGAAAAGAGTAATTCAATCTTTTATTTCCCAGCGTCGATTTCTTTCTTTAAGTATTTTAAAAAGTAATTTTTGTAAGCAGAAATTAGCATTATTCCGTGCTTGTTATAATAAAGTATTTCTCTCGGCGATGAAAATACGTTGCATTTGCTTTAGGGAGAATATGCTCGCATCTTGATGCACGGAATTTTATTTCAAGTGTTAAATTTATGTTTCGTGTTACACGTGGATTTTAAGAATGTTTTGTCAAAAAGGAAAGAAGATATCTGACCAGCTCTAAAAATTTTAACGGTGAACTATTAAATACCAAGTTCAGATCGATAAGAGAAGTTGTTCTTTCGGAAACCGCACGAAACAAAAAAGTGCTTAACACCCTGCTGCGAGGCTACGCCCTCGCGGTTGTGAAAATAATAAAATATTGCATTTTACTTGTTAGAAATTTTACCGTTACGGAAGAGATCATAAAGAGCAATTTTCTCCAAATCTAACTTTAACTCGCTTCCATATTTTCCAACTGAGACGACAAATTTTGATCGAGGGAAATAAAATTATACTTTTTTTGTTTGATTAGCTTCGAATTAAACCCCAGATGAGCAGAAGAAAGATTGTAAAACTACGTGTATTGAACATGAAATGTCTTCCGTTTTGCCTTCGATGCTTTTTCAAGTGGAGCTCGGCGCGTGAAATGTGTCAATTCGTAACTGCACCCTTGAAGCTAAGATACAAAATGACCATAAAGAAAAATTCACACTGTACCTCATGATAAGAGCAACGCTCGTCGCAATTTGCGGGAACTTCTACAACTTGATAAAGCTCTCCGCCTAGTGGAGCGACCAGAGTACCATTTGGAAGTCTCCAAGTTGAGCAACTTCGTAGGACGTTTTGCGCATCGTGGCAACTCAGAAATTTGCAACCAGGGGGTAAATATTGCGCGAGGTTAGGTAGGCCATGAGACACAGGCGAAATCTGATAAGACATTCTATCTAGTTACTTCCCTGTAAAAGGAGTCACAAACGAAGATCAATACGGAGGAAAATGAAAGTAAGACAAGTATCACGTTACTGAGTATTCAAAGGACATATCTCATCTTTTAAGAAAAGGCATAGAAGAACTCATATCCCTGTCATCGCTTGACAAACTCTGAAGTCAATTTAAGGCTCCGTTCCCATCGTGGACTTTCTTTGAACGAAAATGTAAGGCTAGACTAGAAAATTACACCAATTTTTTGACCGGATACCACGTTTTCGCTGTAATACCGTTTAGAATTAATGCCACAATGTTTAGTCATGAATTCAGGGTGAAAGCGGCTAGATGGAGCAATTAGTTGCCGGCGAAAATCGAAATGGTAAATTAAAATCTTTCAAAATGGCTTGAGTAAACGACACGGAATAAAATTGCTTTGGGAAAACATTTTGCGTCGTTAAAAGGTTTGTCGTGGGCGAGTGCAGGAAATTCTTTTATCTTCAGAGAGAAGTCCACTATAGCGAATGATTCCTCTTCCAAAAGTTGACGAACACATAAGCCGATTTAGCTGAGTAAACATAGGACAGAAATAGTAGAGTCTGTGCTGTTTGATATGGCTATCGCAAACAAGGTATCGAAAATAGGCCGTTCTAATGATAAATGCAACATTCTGGGTACGACTTTGAGTACAATGATGCTTTGTAATGGAAAAGAAACCATGACGAGTTTTTTTTCGCCTTCGAAAAATGAAAAAAAAACACATTTGAGAAGGTTGGGACTCTGAAAGTAATCGTGCTAAGAATTTTTTTCAAATGTCATAAAAAGGCAAGTTTCACTACCGTTTTAAGAATTTAGAACTCGAGACAGCAGCAATAGGTTAGCAAAAGATAAAAGTAACTTGACACCTCTGAAATAGAAACCATTGCGACGAGATAAAGCGAGATAAAAATCAAAATTCTTGTACTGATGCTTGAAAACGTAACAAATAAACTAAAAGAAAACTAGGCAAGAAGATAAAAAAAAACAACCAAAAGGCAAAAAAAAAGGTACCTGGTATGATATTCTCACTGCACCGAACGTAAACTCTATGGAACTTTTTACACCGGTGATGGTCGTTTTCTGTTTCCAAGCTAGAAGTTAAGATCTCTTAAAACCCATTACACACCGAATGAACACAAAAAATGGAAGCCAAAATTGCCACAGCTGTAGGCCTATTATTTACGCGGTTCTAGCGTCACAGGGCTGTGAGCGATTTTGAAATAAATTACTCGATTGTTCTATGAGCGATTAATAATTGATTGCCAGTGATACGCTCAGCTAATTCGTTTCTCGACCCTCAGAGTTTAAGCATCTGACACAGAGTTAAGCTTGTCAATTGGATATAAATTATGTTGATTTCATTATGGCCGGGCGCACTGTTTGTGTATCACTGTTTGAAGACCTCACTTCCGTCCTATTTGACGGCCATTTTCACCATGAGAGAAAAGTTGTCGACACAGGTGTTGCTTGGCTGCACATTGACAAAAGTTATAGAAACTTTCTTCAATATTATTTAATTTTCCTTGATGACTTATTTGTGGTCTCATAATACAGGGTGAAAAGTTTCCTTTTTTTTCTTAAAATCTCCTTGAAATCCCTTGGAAGCTGGGCTCAACAGAGAAAAATTATCATTCTCTAGTCATCGGCTCCAAACTCGGGCCGAAAATTGGATAATGTACAAAATTTGAACAATGGCAGAGTTGTATTTTTCGACCATCTCAAGTTTTCTTTATCTATTTTCCACTTGAAAGGTGAAAGAATTATTATGGCTCCAATTTTGCTTGTTAGACAAAATTTTCTCTCTTTAAAACTGACCGCAATTGATTTATTTTAACCAATGAAAAAATTACTAGTAAGGTATCCAATTCACTGTCTCGTTACTCGCGATAAAATTGTATTTTGTTAACAGTGCGTCAAGTGTGGAACGAAGGTATTTCAATTTTGCCAACATGAATGTTTTGCTTAAATAATACACCAGACTCTAAATGAGAGGTGAATTTGCTCTTCGCTGTAAGTTTGTTTACGCGTAGAAGTTGAAGAAACATTGAATGCAAGGTTTAAATTACATTTTAACAAGTATGACCCAAACTTGTGAGTTATTTTGTTTCTTTCTTTTGACTACCCCCGTGCAATAATACCCTCTCCCGCCCATAGTTCACAATACCTGTAAATTTAATACTCTTCAAAGTTAACAACCTTGTATCTCCCGCTCGGACCGGAAAATGCCAGGTTGAAAATAGAATAACAAATGTGTTTCTCTGTTTGAAGCGCTACGCCAGGCCTGTGGCCTGTTTAAACGGACCAAATGGCGTTGGGTTGACTTCTATGAAACAAGTAAAAAAAGAAAGTGATCGTATAGAAAAAATGAAACGCATCTGCAGAAGCAGTCTTTTCTCATTTATGATGGTTGAAGTACGCCACAATAACAAACCATCAGCTAAATTGCTATTGTTGTGCGGAAGTCAGAATTAAGATATTGTGATTTCGACGCATGAGGAGAGAAATGTAGGTGGTGTTTGGTCATAGAGTAACAAGAAAAAATTGAAGGAGTTATCAGTGAGAGCCCTTGCCCTTACATCATGATAAAGTCGTATCGGTTACAAGGTCGAGGAAACACAAACTTGTTCCTGGGGATATGAATTAAAGACGATTTTATAAGCCCTGGGAAAAGGACAGATGCCATACATATGCGAAAGAAAAGCCCAATTAAAGTGATTTATAACAACTATTTTTCGTGTTTAACCTGTATAAAAGATAATTTCATCATGAACAAACATTATTTTACTTTTCGCAGTGTTCGCCTTTGCACAATAACTGCTTTATTGGTTTAAATGCTCTGTCGCCTGTATGCTAATTTCAGACAGAAGCAGCCGCGGCACACAGGACTAAGCAACCTGTAAATCTTACAATGATCCTCGCCAAGGTTTCAATTAAGCATTACTAAAAACCGTGAGTGCATATTAGGGGTCATATGGGTAAAGCCTTCAAAGGACAAGTCCGCTAATTTCAAAGGAAACACATAAGTTAATAAGATGGTGGCTTGACACAAGGCTCTTGGAAATGTACCCATTTTAAATTCGCCAGCACATCGCTTTGGAAAGTATAGTATAATGTGGAAAGCACTTGGCTTTTTTCCGGTCGCGAATGAAAGCTTACTGAAAGGAACAGACTTGTTTAAGAATCATAATTCTTCGGAACTTCTTCGCTCTTGTATATTTGAAGAAGGTCACTGTTTCAGAGCAATTTTGCATAGTTTTTCCTAAAGGGGTTTTAACTCAGTGACAAAGGTCAGTCTTCAATAAAAAGTTGGCAAATGCGTGCAAATTTGTTTATTCAAGAACGAGAATTGTCTTATGTGAATTGCATATATTGCACTGATATATATTTTCATTTTATGAGCAATGCGTTTTTATTATTTTAAAAACCCATGGCTGACTAATATTTTAAACGAATGAAACAGGCCAGCTCAGTGTTGCTGGATGAACTTAGCCGCAAAGAGTTTAATATGGGAAGATAGACTTTCTAGGCAGTGCATTAGTAACCAGAGCCTAAGGGTTACAGCTATTCAAAATTAATTACAACTAAACCTGTTTTACACAAATGCACTTGAAACGAAAATCTATACAATTTTAAAGAACGAATGACTTATCGATTACATACAAGCTATTCGTTAATTCACATGTAATCTTTTAGGCCTTGGTCGCGCACGTGCACAAACCCAAATTCAATTTACAGTCAACACAATATGCTTTTTCGCTTCATTTTGTGTGAAAAATCCTGCTAAAGAAAGCTCTGTTGATTGGACAGTAGGACACGAAAAGCCAAGGAAATTAGTGTCACTTACACTTTCAAACCTCTCTTATGTTCGCGCAATTCTCTTCAAATTTTGTTTGCTTTGTAATCAGAAAACATTATAGCCGAAGGTAATATTGAGGGATTTAGTAGAAAAAAATTACCGCTAGTTATTTCGTTCCCTCGTTTGTGTAAAGTAAACAAAGCCAGTCTTAAATTTGATTTTCGACTTCGCTGACTGCACGTTGAGAATTCTCACGTGAAATGGCGTCTACAGAGGAACACACAAACACACACAAAAAAAAAAATAGGCGAGCATTAATTAATTGTTGCCTTGCATCGTTGTATTAGCCAAGTAACTGGCGACCGTTTCAACAAAACAAGATAACTCTAGAAATTAAACCAATAACTATAGAAAAGTTATTAGCCACTTTTGGAGTCAAAAAAAAAGAAATTCGGCTTTCCCGGAAATCGCGATGAAAAACTAGAAAAAATGTCATCGTTTTTACCTGTGAAAGTACACTCTTTGCTCGCTTAAATAGCATCTGGAAAACAGATGCTTTTAAAATAAATGAAGCGCTTGGCAAGCAGCGTGTTGCCCTAACACTGTCTCTGTTGAAGATCTGTTCGCATTGTGGCCCATCGTCGTCAAACAAGGTTTTGTTGCTAAGAGAGGGTTATTCTCGAGCTTCTGTTTTTTTATCACTTCAAGTCAGTGGAGCGTAACATATATAGTGGTAATTTATAGCAATACTGCATGGGGCATAAAACTGCTCTTATTTCAGCCTCGACTTGGTATCTGTGTTTCAGAATTTCCCTTCTAGTTGCTTACTCGGCAATACTTTTATCGTTTCATCAGAGTAAGTTTTTGAGAAATGGCTGGGGTCGATTTTAGAGGACTTCTATCTCATGTTTGCTCTTGATTGTGCAGTGGGAAAAAATCGTATTGACATTATAATATTGTATTTACACCAAGTTCGGGTTTACAAGTTTCTTGATTAACGGCTAAATGAGACTAAAAGTTTTAAGCGAAAACTAACTTTTATCACCATACTGAGTGGAACTTTACATATAGTGGAGTGAAAAATGGAATGCTTTTTACTGGTCATCCGTGAGCTTTCAATCAATTGACGCACATTAATTTGTTAAAATTGGCGACGAAAATTCTGTTCAGAAATCACCTTCATTTCCTTTTATTGGTTCTTTTTAAACCACATTTCATACTACTTTTTGCTCGCAGCATTTGGTAGATTTTCTACTGCGCTAATCTTAAAACGCTTCTGCCATGTTCTTCCCTTTCAAACGTTCAAGGTATCATATTGCTGCTTGTTTCCAAGCTCGTGATTTTTCTAGTCCTTTCAGTTTCGAGAAACCTGGAAACTAACAAACACTTCCTCACACCACTCCCCTCTTGCATCAAAGTTTGCATATTGATTATGTAACTTGAAATAGTTTTTCAACCAAGATGTGCATAGCTGTTTACTTGAAATGTAAACTGATATCAACCATCTACGCCTCGTGGATTTAGAGTATCCCCTAGATAAGTTACCATTTGTTTATTTCTATAGGGTTTACAGCACTGAATTAAGGTCGCATACCTGAACATGCTTCTAGAGCTATATTGGTATCAGAAAAGCTTAGGAAACTATCACGAACCGTTTTGAAAAATGCAAATGAAGTTCACGTACACTGAACCATTTTTAGCTTGATATGAATTTTGTTAAGTACAGTCTAGACATCTCATATTATTTAGTACTTGTTAATGCAATATCTCTTTTTCTGCGATGGCTTTTAGATGGCTAAAGCGATTATAATTGAAAACGTGGAGAACCGTGAAAACTTGAAAAGGCTGACTAAACTAAAAGTGTTAATTTAGCCGAACAGCGAAGCAGGATATTCATTTAGCCTGCGATACATTGAGATAATAGAAAGCGTCAGTAAAATTAGTTGGAAGAAAGGCACTTCTGAATATTATGACTGCATCGCTGATTCTGACTTCCATAATTCACTAAAAAACACCATTCCGGCTATTTTCTCCGAGGTCAACGAAATCCGTTTGACATTTATATCATTTAACCACAGCGGCATACCAGGCTAAAATGCGCGTCTCAGTTTCATTTTCAAGAGGCAAACAATAATAAGAGTTAGCTATAAAAAGAGCTTTTAAGATCATGTCTTTACATCTAAATATCAAGACTCAGTGGATGACGAATCGCTGCCACATGGAGTGGGGAAATTTCGCCGTTTAAGTGATGAAGTTTGTGAAAATCGTTGTCCCTACAGAAGAAGTTTGTCTCGGAAAAAGTTTGACTGATTCAAGCTGGTTCAAATTTCGTGCTCGTGGCCATTGTGAGGAAATACGTCTAATCAACTTGTTTTGGATGACCAATATACCGCAGCCTTTCGCAAAGACCTTTTGCCTTGTGTGCCACACCCTTAATCGTGGTACATTGTTGAAAGAGTGGCACTGGGTTGGACTCTGTATCTGCGCGCTGATTGGTCGAATTGTTGCGCAACGCGTTTTCCTTTGTGTCATAGCGTACAAATTTCATTGGATTAAGCAGAACTTCGGCTCATATAGTACTTTAAATAAGTGAATTTTGATTTCCCAGCCAAAAAACGCCATCACGTGAACATTTATCTCTATATGTACAACGTAGCGCCTACTTTGCCAGAGGAGTAATCTTATATGGCCTTCAGCGTCTATTGTGTGAGGCGTTTTGTGACCTTAGTCTTAAGTAAGTATTAAGTCTTCTGTGTCTTGATGCAAAACAAAATAAGTCAATCAAAATCGGAAAGAAATAGGTGAATTCAGCAATATCACACAACGTAGATACTACTTGAAAGAAACCAGGAACTAGGCAAACAACATGTTTTTGATTAAGGCTCGGCCCCACAACAATATTAACCTCAGCTGTCCCAAATAAATGATATAATTAGACATTGAAAATAAAGATTGAGTAATTAATTGAATCTATCCAAAAATAACTAATAAGGTGAGTAAATTTATCCAAATAAACTAATTGCAATATGTGATTAAAAAAGGAATCAAAATCTTCAATAATCTGTCCAAGCCAACAACAGGAAATTGATGCCTGGGTTCATTATTGACTCGTTCAGGTCAAGGGTTTTTTTTCCTGAAAGTTTAGTCATCCTGTCGTAAAATCAGCCGCACGATGTCGCATGGTCAATTTCCTCGTATGCTCTGAATTTCCCACGCTTACACGAGGGAATTTGGATATAAGTCTGACCAGACACGAACGGTTTAACTGCTTCCTTATATCCGCCTTGGAAAACATCCTTTCCATTTTACCGACATTTGTTTGTGTCTTATTTTTTTTAATAGCAACAAATATAAAGCGCTTCCAGTAGTTTTTCGGGTGTGGATTAGATGTCTCAAGTCAGCCATAACAGCATTTCAAAACTGTTGTAAAGTTAAAACCTCTTAGAGGATAAGTATATACTTACTCAGCAAACAGCAACTACTTAAACTTGAGCAACATTATAAATTGACAAGAATGACTTTATATTTTAGCTTGACGCTCAGTTTGCAGACAATATTTGTATAGCTTCTTTTAGTTTAATGCCCATTAACAAGAAAAAGGGCGGCTGAAAATTGAAAATTGAATTTTACACAACGATCAAGTAATCACCAACTTCTATTTCATTTTGCTAAACTTGAAGACGAAAACCATTCCGGTTTTATCACTAGCTTCTCTAGAGAAAACAGTTTTAAACCGTGTTCAACAAAACAATGACTTCCAAACATGTGAACAAGGTATTTAAGGTGGTAGCAAACTTGGCTCCCAATCCAGAGAAAAAGTTTTCTTACTCACGTAACGATCCTCCCCGCGATGGATGTGAAACCTGTGGTAGGTTGTATGGTTTGTACATCAACGATGATAAAATGAAATAGAGTGTTATTGTTTTAATCACAACTTTGCTAAACCAAAACACTTTCACAAAATCCTAATTGGTGTAAAATAAACCAGTAAGTTGGTTACAAAGTTGAATTGAATTTGGAACCGAGAAACAAAGTCAGGTGAGTAGAAATGTTCGGTTGTGATTACGTCTATCGATCATGAGGCACTGAATGTTTAACGTTACATGGTTTTGCTTGTTGCGGATTGTAAATGAAATAAATAACTCAGGCTCTTGAAGTGTCCTGTATTAAGCACCTCTTAAGATTTTTGCAAACTTCCAGCAGGTGTGGGGCAAATCAACTGCGAGGCAAAACGTACGTAGGGTGGACTTAAATGAGGGAGTGCTACGAAACAAAAGAAGTCTAGATCATTGCAAGGTGAAGCAAAGTTTTGGACAAGGAACTTCACGATTTTTTAAATACAAAGTCCTTTCTCCTCAGTTCCTTACAGTCCCTATGGCGTGATCTCTTGCGTTATTCAGATGTTTTATAAACTACTCTTTCCCAATCCTGCAAACATTTTTGGCCATTCTACCGACAAGCCTAGTACCTTACAGCCTCCATGGGCTATCTCTCTCGCGCTATGCAGATGTTTAATAAACAACTCTCTCCCAATCTTGCAAACATTTCCGTCAATTCTAATAGTCTAATACCTCGAGAACCGTACAGCCTCTCCAAAAACAAATTTAAAACAATGCATTTCAATTTATGTAACTCTGAGATAGAATAAATATATGAAAATCATATATTTTGAACTGCGGTATTTGATACGTATGATGCACGATCCTTGCAGTAGATAGCGCTATTTAAGCAATAGCGAAATATATTTATTCTATCTCATTTATCACTTTCACGGGTTCATTACGAATCAACTTAACGGCCTGCTCTCAGTTGGCTTGTTAGCTCAATTGGTTAGAGCGCTGCACTAGTATCGCAGAGGTCAGTGGTTCGAGTCCCGTACAGGCCTGATTTTTTTCAGGTCTGAATTTCGCTATTGCTTAAATAGCGCTATCTACTGCGAGGATCGTGCATCATACGTATCAAATACCGCAGTTCAAAATATATGATTTTCATATATTTATTCTATCTCATTTATCACTTTCACGGGTTCATTACGAATCAACTTAACGGCCTGCTCTCAGTTGGCTTGTTAGCTCAATTGGTTAGAGCGCTGCACTAGTATCGCAGAGGTCAGTGGTTCGAGTCCCGTACAGGCCTGATTTTTTTCAGGTCTGAATTTCGCTATTGCTTAAATAGCGCTATCTACTGCGAGGATCGTGCATCATACGTATTATGTAACTCTGTTATAATGGAGCAAATACTTTTTTGAGTACAGACTTAGGAGAACTACTGTTCCCCGGGAAGGAATCATTTTTTCAATGCTTTTGATGTGGTTTAGTCCGATGCACGTTTATGCGGTACGATAAGAACACTTAGTTACCGTTTCGAACCAGACTAAATCCATTTTTTTTTTCACAACTATCAAGTTGATTTGTGTAATGTTTTTGAGACCTGAGGTCATTCATCAGCAAAGAAGGGGCCGAAACCTAATTAACAGATCTGATAACGGCGGCATCGAACCAAATACCTCTCTGCAAAGTACAAGACTTCGAGTGGAATGTCTTTTTATCCTAACGGCTAGAAAAATTACCACGTTTGGCCTTAATTTGAATTAGGGAAGTCGCATGGCTTGATCATTTATTCCCACATTTAAATTCCTTTTTCTTCCCACTTGTATAAGCATCAGTGATTTTCGACAAACTTTTAAGGATCTATGATAGCCCTTGTTTTTGCTTAAATAGCATTGAAAGAGCTCAAAGGCAAGAGCGCCGTACGACCCTCTTCGTGCCAGAATGGCAAAACTTTATCGTATCACAGTTACGTTGCATAAGTGCTTCCTACCTCGTAAAACGACGAAAGAAGACAACGTCCTTCCAAAACCTTGATTTCGACTGAACGCCAGGCATATTGTCTCGTCTAAAGAATAGATTCGAAATGTCGTCGGAACTTTAGTCGGGCAGTATTGATGCATACTTGCTCGTGTTATTGTGTTCGCCGGAACTTTTATTTTTTTTTTTTCTAATATTTCAAGTGGAAACGTATTTGAAACTCCAGACGTTTTAGTAATTACCTGTTTACAAATTGTGGACCTGTTTTTAAGCTTAGCTCAGACAGAAAAAAACGACACGCTAGCAATTAATGATGTTGAATTTTACACACAATCAGCGGGACAGTTTCAAAGCTGTGCTTTGTGTACAGGGCATTGAATTGAAACAAAAAAAGTTGTTGAAAATAAGGCAATAGCTATGGATGAATAAATGATGCCTTCGTTTCTGTCGGATTCATTTTGAATCCTTTTTAAATCTTGACGAACGTTAAATTAAACATTTGTATCTGTTATATCGACCTTTACCTTGAGTTATATTAGATTCTAGAGTAAATAGCGCGGCGTTCGTTTATAGCGTATATTTTGCCGAATGAAGTTTGCGATACAAACACTTTGGATATTTGTCCTCTTGGGTGATGCATTGGGCTTTCATCACGCGCTTTGGCGGCAAAAACCCTTTGTACTCAGTCTCAACAGTGCTATGTTGCCGTATACGGTATATCTTAGAATTTGGGCGACCTGAAACCCAGCGCCTCTCTCGTTGCTGTGGGCTTTCATCACGCGCGTTGGCGGCAAAATGTCCTTGTACCCAGTGTCAGCAGAGCAATGCTGCGGTGTACATGCATACATACATATGTTAATTGACCACTCCCCATGGGGGCTTTTCAGAGCCAATTCCCACCCAGTAACCACCCCAGGGGAGGACATCCATCACACAGTAATCTCGTGCGTGGGAAAAAAAATTAACCTCTCCTACCCCTAACCCTGCAGGAGACGAGACCTCCATTTATTCGTCCCTATCCGAGAAGACTAGAGTATCTAACCATTTCTTGATATAGAAAGGTAGCATATTCTTCTCACTTGTTTTAAAACCTTGAGTGTTGGTCCGGCCGGGGCTCGAACCCTCGACCTCTCGCACAACAGTCCAGCGCTCTATCCAATGAGCTAACTGGGAGGCTATCCATTGAGCTAACTGGGAGGTGTGTATATGTTACGACTTTAGGCGACCTCGATCAAAAGGGCCCCTCTTCTTCCTGCAAGAGTAATAAAGACCCTGAGAACAATTTTGAATTTAAGGTTGCCCTTGATTTTGTCAAGTTAGTTATTTATTGCCTTTTTTGTTTAGATCGTCTACAACTTTATCTTTCTTGTTGTTCTCTGGTTATGGATACTAGGGACCTTATAAGCAGTCAGGACGGCAACGCCGTGGAGTTCGTCGATCAAAAAGTGAATTTTTATTTTTAGTTAGAATTTCGCGAATGGCTGGATGTGTTTACTGTCTCTCACGGCGCCACACCTCAACTTCAGCTGAAAGTATGTGAGCAGCGTTGAGTTCCAAATGGAAACTGAAATAATTTTCCGTCGCGGGGTTTCCGTTGTTAGACCACATAAATTTTGGTGATTTCAAGTTGTTGTTTTGCAGAGGACGGCTGAGAAATCTACAAATTTTAAAATGCACATGCTTAACTATTGTTCTGCTCATTAGATCTTTTGTTTTGTGACGTCCTCGTTGCTGTCGTCGTCGTGGTTTGCTTAAGGTCCCTACTAACTAGACTAAAGCCCCGTTCAAACGGACTTGATGGTTGATGAAAGTCTTATAAGTTCGAAGAATTGTGATGAACTTCAAATGTCAAAAAGGACTGAGCTGGCCTTCGCTGGACTGAATAATTTCCATTTCCAGGAAGCTCACTGATAAAAGTTTACAAACTTTCAAGTGGTTTCACTATAAGGAAATTCTAATATATTAAATTTAAACTGTCAAAACTTCCATTGTTTTTTTCTTGCAGTATCAGATTTATCCTTGTGTTTCAAAAATCATAAATATTTGCATTATTCTAAGAGCTGTCGGAAGTCCGACTATCCCATAAGTTGTATGCATTATTTCTTTGACATTTCACGCTCGAGTTGATTTCTCACACTTCATTCGTTAAGCTTCGGCTGCGTTTGCGCAACGCACGTAAATCGAAGTCGTGTAATCGAGACAGGGAAACAGTGGTCTCGCTCTCCTTTATCAAGCTGGAAATTAAGGTTTTGGTGTCACCAGAGCATTCGCGTCGCATTTGTATCTTTGTATCTCAAACTTACGTCAGCTCTGAAGGTAAGCAGCAATCAAAAATTGTTTTCTTTTCGTCACAACATGACTAATTTTTGTTCAGTGAACTTTGAGCGTCTACATAGTAATGTGTAACGTGCTTTCTTCCCAGTTTACACGTCGAACTTTTAACCTTACGTAATACGAAACAAAAAGATTGAAAAGTTAACATTCTTATCTGTGTAATTAGATCCCAGAATGGTTTGTTCTTAATCAGATCTATCGATAGGCGCTAAATGCTGTAAACCTGTAGAGCTGCCTTTCGAAAACCCTTTAACTGTGCTGAAGCTGACTTTGCGAACGGCCGCGCCGCATTTGTCTTAGAATTTCGTGAAGGCACTGACGCATTCTCAATGTGCTGTTGTTAAATTCTTATGCGCAAAGTTTTGCATACATCTGAGAAATTTGCTAATAGTTTAAAATCGCTTTGACTCTTGACGCGTATCTCAAAATGTTTCCCTCTTTAGTGCATGATCTCAGTCACAAAAAGGACAAATAAAGTTCCCAAGTTCTAATGAAATGTAGATTCTTTGACTCTCTAGTGACATGAGAATAGGAAAGTACGTCTTTCTCAGCTTCTCGCTCAATTAACGTCATGTACAGCAGCTGCCGTCAATTTTTACAAACGAGCGTTAATGAGCTGAAGGTAAACATTCTGTGAAATCACATATGTCTCATCGAAGCCAGAACAAAATTCACCATTCGAGTGAGTGATGCGACTTTCAAACTACATTGAGCAGTACAAATTGCCAGCACATCACAAAGGCTCAAAATTTGGCGGTATCTCCGAGAACTTCGTGATAAAAGATAGAGGATGTGATTTTTTTTTTTTGGGAGGTTTCAGACTCATTTCCGGTCGACAGGTTATGTCAACACACTTGTGACGATTTGTTTCTTCTGGAAGCTTTTTCTTCAAACAGGGGCTTAATTACACTTGGTGGTCTTTCGTTGTAAGCTCGTGTTTATATTACTGCTTGACGAGTCACGAGCTTGTCGAAGAAACTCTCTGTGACGAAGTGATTGCAATGTTTAAACCTTCTCTTTCGTTATGGAAATAACCTGTGGGAAAACGAAGTTTCTCTAGAAAAGTTTAGGTTTATTGCCATAATGCATAATTAATAGAGGTTGTCCCCTCTATTAACTATGCATAATGCAAACGTTTTCTCGTCCAAGTACATAAAATTATCTGAAAACCTTCAGTTTCGTGGGATCAATACATCATGTTGATCAAAGTAGCAAGAGGGGGGAGAGAGAGAGGGAGGGAGAGAGAGAGAATTAAACTGAGTCAATTTAGTTGCGAATGATCTCAACAGAATGTTGACCGCAATTAAGGTTATTTTAAGAGCGGAAAGAAAGATTTTTTTCGACCTCAAAAATAATCAAAAAGAAATATGAAAAATATCAATATCCCACGGTCTCATAGCGTTGCCTGAAGGCAAATAGTGTGCATGCATGATTGGAGCTGGGCACTATTGTGAAGCCAAACTTTTGAAGAAAGAGCTTTGAAGGGTTCTGAAAAGAAAACAGTTTTTCAATTGTCGTTATTAAGCCTGGCACAAAAAGAAAAAAAATCAATCAGATGACAAATGTACTGCACACAATAGCATGTACATGATAACTCTTTGCAGCTAATCATGAGATAAGTATTGCTACAGGATCCAGTCCTTCAGGGCAGTTACTTTAATTGAGGTTCAAACAGATAGTAAGATGCAGCGGATTACCGCATGGTTTACATAAACGCCCTAAAGGTAAGAAAAACTCGGTGTTGTGGCGAAGGATCCTTTAGGTATGACGTACATGGCTTTATTTCAGTGTTGGTCTTTTACTCTTGTATACTCAAGTGTGCAGCAGAACTTTCCTTGTCGTTAAGTGTTAATTAGCAAACAAAACGGTTCAAACGCATGAAAAGTTTGACCACTTCATGTTGTATGATTCTGCTCAAAAACCGAGCTAGATAATTCTTTTGAGCTAAGAAGTCATAAAAGCGCCGGTATATCTACTATAATTTAAGTCGGCGGTTCTCTGAGTTATGTTTAACCAAATGGTTTAACAAAGGAGTTTAATTCACAGAATAAAAGTAAGAACAAAGCAGAACCTCTAGGAAGAATGACTATTGCTTAATTAGATTTTTAATAAAGTGGTTGTCTTCAAAAGGAAAGGAAAACAGAGCCAGACAATCACAAAACTGTTGATTTGATCGGGTAACAGGTAGGAAACAGTTGCCGTTGTACATGTATTGCGGTACGTGGCAAAAGCTTTTGGATCCTTGACTGCCGATGTAAAAGGTGATTACGGTAAATAGATCTCGTTTGAATTTTCTTTCCAATTAGAATGAAAACGGAATTTTAACTCATATTTAGATGGTAGACAATTTGCCAGCACTATCCCCATGGCAGTCGTGTATAGTCGATGCTAAATTCAAAGCTAGAGGAGATACGTTGACCCGCCAAACTCCTAAACGAGAAAATAACAATTGGAATCCTCGACATTTAGGTCCGACTAGCTAAAAAAAAAAAAACAAACAAAACACGCCGTCCTTTTCATTTACGCGCTCTTAGCAAGCGTGAAGTCACGAAAAGACCTTAGGTTAAGCTAGTCTAGTCACAATGCTAGTACTGAGAACTCAAGGAGCTAAAAAAATTTCATGTCTCGTCTTCTCCTACGGATTATTGTGGCTGTAAACCTGTCTAAATTACACTACTGTTTAAACTTTTCTTACAGGTGTCGCTTGCGAGCTAATATCCGCGCACGACTGATGGCGAATTATAGCCATGAAAGAAGCGACGATCAGCTATGTGCACCATTTCTTTATGTCTTCGAGTTTAATTGGTCTACAAGATTTGATCTCTAAATGATGTTAATTGACCTTAAATCAGCACATGGCGTACATCAAAGTTCCTTAACTCGTTATCAGGCTAAAAAAATCAAATTCTCTAAGAGTCAGTTAAAAAGACCGAGTTATTCATACAAGGAACTTTAACTTTCTGATAGCATTGCCCACTTTTGAGGTAATTATCCCAACGCTGATAACCTTTAGCCTTTCACAAATGCTTGTTGATAATCTAAAATCACACGTTCAGATGTCTGACTGTGAGATAGGATAAAATGATGTGAATTTGAGAAAAACAGCTTCGCACGAGTAGAAATCATATTGTAAGCGAATGAGTTTGAAGCCAAAGTGTTCCTTCTGAAGTTTTTTTAAGTTTTGGAAACCGAAAAATGTTCGGAATTTAAAAAAAAAAAAAGATTGAACTAGCTGTAATCGACCGTTCCTTTGTCTCTGCATGGTGTGGTTTTTGAGTCGATGCATGGCGACGATTTTGGCGGTTTTAAATCTTCTGCTCTTTCTTGGGAAAGTACATCCACAAGAAAAACAAGTAGAAACGAAAACCAAATTAATCGTTACGAAGTTGCAATTCTGACATCTTTTCGTCTTTGAATACAACTGTTTTCCCTGTGAAATCATGTTGCATGATAACAATATTGAGTAAAATACTTTTGCAACATATCGCAGTTAAGTCACCTGTGGCTGTATGCATTTATCTGGCAATCTGATTGGCTGCAGGTGCATACCTAAGGGGGTCAAGAGTGTTATATTCTATATTCCTTCTACCTTAGGGGGATGCTGCTTTGTTTGGGATTTTTCAGATGATAATTTCTTTACTGACTTGTCAAAGAGAGGGATTCCCTCCCTTTCTTGACTTTTACTCGTAAAGAGAAAGCTTGTCACTGACTTGTTGATGGAGATGAATGAAGTTTCACTCGCGTTTGAAATATTTTCAAAGTTTGATACGTTTGAAATGAGATCTCGTGTCAGTTCTGAAAACATTGTGTCCTCTAAGCTATCAGTCACACCAGAGTTTGACACAGTTATACAGAGTAGGTCTCCGTGATTACGGCGTGGTCGTGGAGTCTTCGTTTTCTGGTCTCGTTTGAATTCCTTTAATTGTTTGCACTAGGTCTGATAGCAACCAAAACGTTATCGCAAGTCAGTCACTTCTGGAACGTGATCAAACTGGGAAACGACTTTTGTGATGAAACCCTTCAAGGTAGCAGTCACGTTGTAGAAAAATCTATGTTTGGTCAGTGAATCGGACGTCGTCAAAAATATAGTAAGAGAGAGAGACCCGTAGAGGAGTGATAGTTTATTAAAACAAAAAATGGCCAAACTACACAGCTGAATTTAAGGCCAGATTCACTGTGATTTTAATCGAAAACACAGCGTGCATGTATGTATTCAAACATCTACTGGGCGCCCTAATGACAAAAAGGGGTAATTCAAGGTTGTTAAATTTTACCACTCCAATTAAAACGGAAATCAATTCTCATTTGTCTTCTTTTTCAGACTCTGAAGCCGCTCTAATTGATCAGTAAGGATGTTCTCTATTCACCTTCTATTATGTTGTGTATTTGCAACGGTCTTGTTGACTCGCCTGACTCCGGCGACGGCGGGTAAGTTCAAGCAAAATGATTCAGTTAAGTCAGGTTCTCTCTTCTAGTTTAGGCAAAAACCAGTGCGCGATGTATGATGTACTCAAAAATTATGGGCGGTGATGAATATGTTGCCGCTCATTATACCCCATTCGTCTTTTTTTTTTCTGCTGTATTAGTTATTTTGTTATTTTCTTTCCTTTCCAATTTGATAGGTAATTTTTTCTCCCAATTGCCACTAATTTTGAAAGAAAAGACTAGAAAAAAATAACAGTGGGCTTATGTCGATGCCAAGTATTTGATACCAGAGATACCGTTGTCAGATTGAGAAATATCGATCCTAGCGAGAAGTATCGACTCCTTTTTGATACAGTAAAAACCAGCAAGTAAGAACCTAAAAATTAAGAACCTGTTAGCCTAAAATTTGCCATTTATACCCCCTATAAACAAGAACCTATTTAGCCTAAGAAAATTAAAATAGGTTCTTATTTTCTAAAATCATATAGTACATTACAGGTACACTGAAATTATTTACTGTAATCATAATCGAAGAAAAAACAGACTGCCATTGCTGTAAAACATGATTTTCTTAAGAAAAATGAGTGCAAAATATGTAGTTACAAAATATAGGACAATTACCAACTTGTTATGCAGGTGTGTTTTTCTCCTGTTTTAAGAACCTGTTTTAAGAACCTAAATAGCCTAAAATTTTGTTAAGTACCATTTATATAAGAACCTGTTTAGGCTAACTCCTAAAAATGTAGGTTCTTACTTGCGGGTTTTTACTGTACTGCACCTGATCTGCTGACACATTGTCTTCTCCTGCATGTGAGTTCTTTTGCTCATTCCCAGAGGAAAAGAGCGCTGTCACGTGTAAAGGATCGTGCGACTACCGCAGCGTCGCACGTGTAAGTGGCGTGCGCGTGCTGAAATGAACGACGGTCAATTTTGATGTGAATATGTCCATATGTTCTTATGTCTGTGTTGTTAACGTAACTACAGAGTACTGAATACCAATTATAAACATGTGAAATGAAAGAAAATATGTATTTGTTCTGACCAATCAGATCACGTGAAATACCAATAAACTCAGTGACGTCACAGTACCGATGTTGTTAGGAAGGAAAAAAGGTCATTCGGTACGGTTATTCACCACAGACCACCGAACGGTCGATAAGTTTTTTCAGCATCGCTTAGTATGGGGACGTCGACTTCAGCTTGCTCACCGTGCCTTTTGTTGCAATTTTTGTCGCTTTTACGTTAAACGCGTGTAGCTCATACGTTCCTGTGTTCCATTCTCCCATTTTTTTTTTATTTCCATTCATTAACCATTTTATCGTATTTCTGCAGCGGAGATAGACCTATTTGAGGTTTTTGGTATCAATTCCAACACGGAAGGCATAAAACAGGTCCAGGGCCTTACTCAAGAGACTGGTGATGCTTTTAAGATCGGAAAACACTTTCCAAGAATGGAATTGTCAAGCCAAGGTTTAGACACAATCAGACGTATGTTGATGAAATACAGACAAATTTTCGTCGTCGCAAACTTGAGGGTCAAAGATTTTTCTCACGGAACACTCTTCTCGATGGAGTCCAAGATCACAGGTATGTTGTTTGCCATCACTCTTTTTTTGTATTATATGACAGGCTACAGTTAAGTTTTGTTAGTCCTTTCGTTTATCTTAGTAATCGCCTTTGGCGGACGCGTTCGATTCTAATGTCAAGAGATCTAACCCTAAGAATCAAAGGCAGAAAAGTAATTTTTAAACAATATAACCGTCGCATACATAATGCTCTTCAACTACTAAATTTGGACAGAGTTCATAGGGTTTTCTATATGGGCACAAATTTCACTGTTTTATGTTTACAGTTGGTTTTATTTGTCACTATTTTATTGTACATCCTTCGCTTTAATTTACATTGAAATACAGAAGAAGGAGAAGATAGATAGAAAATACTGTTCATTTCACCACAAAGTAAACAGTGAACAAGAAATTAGTAGCTATTTAAAAGCATTATTTTTTCTTTTCAGTAAATGGGAGTTGCCGCAAAAGAAAAATAATATTGCTAAAAAAATTGACATTGAAGTGTAACTTTGAATCTATAACAAAATGCGACAGTCAAGATTTCGAAGGCAATAAGTTAACCGATTCAATTTTCGATTTAGGGAAAACTCTACTATCCGTGTGGATAAGTTGTTATCGGACTTGTCGGCTGGGCATCACCTACCAAACATCAGAGTTAAAAATCCGGGAAGCTTCATTTCACCGTATCGGAGCGTTATCTGATGGTAAATGGCATAAAATCGCGCTGCACATTTTCCCGCACAGTCATCCCAAGAAAACATCTGCCGATCTGTACGTGGATTGCAAGATGCTGAGTCGAAGGAAGTTGTTAACGGAGATAGAGGATCTTGTCCCATCTTCCCCAAAAATATCTCAAGATATCGTGTTCCTATTTGGGAGGAGAAGTGGAAAGATAGACAGTGCAACGCTGATTTGGAAGGTATTAATTAAGCAATTATTGGATGAGGTTGAGCATGATATCATGAATTACCAATGCCGAGGTCTGAGACACGAAGTTTGATGATTCATGATATTATTCGAAAACCGAATTCAATAACTGTTTTTTTATACATTGATTAAATAAGCTGCAAAAGGAGATACTTCTCTCTGAGTTTAAGAAAACTACACGTATACGAACAGCAACTGCCAGTTCTTTTGAAAAACAAGCCTCACGCCAGGGTCTTTGTTTCGTTTTTTTTTTTTTTTTCTTGAGCAGTACAGTGCTTCCTCATTCCATTCAGGATTGATTTTTCAATGAACTGATACACTCTACAACACATAAAAAGGTAACGATTATTTGATTTGTTTTTCAAGGGAAGCCTTCAAAACGTCAAGTTTGTGTTTAACAAGCAAGTGGAAGAGTTGATGAACAGTACAACTTGTCCGTCTCCCAGTCCATCCGATTTGCAAGAGGATGAAGGAGAAGTCTTTTCTGCTGGTAACTTCTGCATCAGTAACGTTCGTTACACATGTACTATGGTTGCTGATATCCATTGTTTTTTTTCCATAATTATGGCTTTGTCTGGCGCGAACTTGGGACAAAGAAAACAATCTTAGTCTCCCGCGAGGAGTCGAACCTCCGGACCCTCGGATTTTGTGCTCTGATGCCCTACCACCAAGCCACAGAGACTCTATTGTGAGCTAGTTCATAACAAGCTCCATAGGTGACACGTGCCCTGCTCATGCCATCCAGGATCAGAAATGTAAAAAGCTTTATGCGAGTCAATAGAGAAGGAGAGTAGATTTTGGCCTCATCATGAACACGGGACCAAGAAATGAACTGAATCCTCCATAAGGAATCCAACCCTTCATATTCCAATTAGCCATGTTATCGACAGGTGTGCGCGTCAAAACGTATTTTTCTTTTCTTTGTAAGGTTCTCTTCACTCACCGCAGATTAGAGGCCAGACTAGGACGGCATCGGTGGCAGTCCCTGGAGTTCCTTCTTTGCAGTATTCCACTCAAGATTTGATGATGGTCCTTGTTAACATGCAGAAAGAGGCACAAAGACGAGAAGAGAGTCTTCAGAAATCTCTGCTGGATGTGAAGGAGAGATTGCAGTCCCAGGTTAGCCAAGAACGTCAACCTCGTTGCCAGGGCCTTTTCCCCGCCCCACTAAGGGAAAAGGCCTTGGGAACGAGCTTGCCAAGAACGTTTCTAAATGATCACTTGAAACTATAGTTCTTTAAGAGAACTGAGGGGTGGTTAAGTCAGCTTAAGATTTAAAAGAATTACGCTCCTTACAAAGGCTTGGAATTTGCAACACAAAGCGTCCTCAGTGAAGCCTTGGATTAACTTAAGTTATATTTTTTGTCCCATTTGTTTTCTAGTCTGACGACCTGACGTCTATTAAGAAAACTCTTGAAAACGGTGTTTGCTCCAGCAGGGCTTTCTCTCCAGGAAGGGGAAATGGTAATGATAGCAGCTTAACAACTAAGATTAAAATAGATAACCACTTCGATAAAACTTTTGCCAAGAGAGTCGGTTTTTACGTCTTTATACTTTACATCAATTCAAAATGTTCGAGATGAGGAAATCAGCCCCAAAACTTTGCATTTGTTTTTTAAGTTACACAGCGATTGACTTTCATACATTATAGTGTTTTGAGCTTACAGAAACGTTTCGTTGATTTATGGTTCCCTGATTTTGGTTTCATATCTCAGAAGACAAGTGTTCCCTGAAGCCTTGTTTCCCGTTTGTCGAATGTGTGAACACGCCTGATGACGGGCTCGGGTTCAAGTGTGGCGAGTGTCCGCCAGGATACGCTGGGAACGGAATGAGGTGTGATGACGTTGATGAGGTAAATTAACAAAGATCTGTTGTTTTATATACTCACTAAACACACAACAACGGCAGAACGTTAGCCTTTGACTGATTTAAATCTTTCAGTAAACGCGATTCAAAATGTGCTTTAGTTTTCTTTGTGGTTAAAACCTTTTGGAGCCAATATATAGTGAGACGGTCGTCTCCTTCTCGGACGTTCTACCGAAAGCGTTTTGCTCTTTTTAAATTTTCTCCACGAGTCTTTATCGATTCATAACGTGTTACCAACGCAGACCAAAATGAGATTGGAACGACTTTGAGTTACTCCTGCATTGCCCTTCAGATACATCGAACATGAAACAATTTTTTCCTTCAAACTTTAATAGGCTCAAAATTTTTTATGGTAGCATAAAAGAACTCTTAAAGGTTTTCCGCAAGGAAGTATTATCTTCCTGAGAAAAACGATATATGGTTTATGGGTGGGTAAGACTTGCCGCTGAGAAGATACAGCCATATCTGTAAGCTGGGTTCGAGAAAAAATTTTGTTCCCCAGGAAACTGGCAACGAAAGAATTAAATGAGTGAATCAAAAACTCGGGACAATTAGGTTTTCCTAGCCGAACTGGTATGAACCTTGATTAAAAATGGTTTTACTACTGTTTCTTGGGTCACTATGGAGAGTCCAAGGAATTTTAACCCGAATCTGGAACAGCGTGGGGTAAATGCTGGTTTATTTGAGAAGGTACTGGTATACGGTGCGTATCAAGGCAACGATCCTTTTCGAAAAACTTGCTGTGCTTATAACAGTGTTTCTTTCTCGTCTTTCAACATATTTTTCCAACTGATGCCGTCAATATTTTACGAGAGCATAAACAATATCATTACCTTAACAATATTCTTACAAAGCCGATTGATTGGTCCGAAGACAGATCCGTAGAAAAATAAAAAAGAATAAAATCAAAACAAAATTAGTTCCTTAATTTGGAACACAAAGCATTTGTAAACCTTCCATTCTCGTTGACCTTGAGAGCTTACATTGCCTGCTTTTTGCTTTTTCACCGGGAAAATGAATCCATTCCTTTGTTATTTGAAAATGAGGGTCTCTCCTGCAGTATGCAGTGTTTCAAAAACCATTGTGGCTCGTTTTTTTTACTTGTGTTTATTTGAAAATAAAAGCTTAAAGAAAAAAAAAAAAAAACAGGAAGAACTAGGCATTTGAGACTCCACGATCTTGACACTCGCAGCTTTATGCGGATTATGTCTCAGGTACTAATGTATTTTTTTAAAATCTCAACTTTATTGAAATCCAAATCCGACCTAGCAATAATCCTAAATATTGCATACATTTCAAACCAGCCTAGCCAAAGTAAAATAAGATTTCACTGGTAAAATCATCAACATAAAAAGCAATTAACATTGCCTCTAAATAGATAGTAGTAAATAACATTACGCGAACATTTTTTTGAGTAAGTTGCACATGTTTTTTAATGAATACATATTTTTGACCATCGCATCGAAGGTACTGCTGAGAACTAGGTCGATTAATTAAAAGATGTGGACCCATATTTAGGAGAGACAAACCGAAAAAAATATTACCGCTTCACCACTGAATTTCAATTCACCTTAAGATATTTCATAATCATTTTCAAAATAAACGAAGTTATCATCTTCGCCTATTCCATGCTTGATGTGATGGCAAATGGTCGGTACATGCTCTAAAACCAAGACATTAAAATGAGTTTGAATTTGAAGTTTTCCGGAAACTCGATGGATCACTAGAGGACTGTTAAACTTGCACAAACTGTATCCCCCTTCCTTGCGATAAACAGCTACTCTCGTTGAGAATGGAATAAATCTGTCATTGTTTAGTAAACTGACTCCGATGTACTGCATTAAAGCTCCGAAACAGGCGTCTTCATTTGGAAACAACTTGACAACTTTCAAAGCTGTCGAAAGGTTTTTCAGCAGGTTTCCGCTAAACACGTAACCTGCCCCGGATGCATACGGTGGATATGTCGGCTCGGGATACTCTTTTTTCGACACATAAAACTTGCTCCCTTCATCCCGATAGGGTTCCCTAGCAATGAGCGCAGCCCCAACGTAAAGAGTGCTAGTTCTTGAGTAAATACGGTCATATTTCTTGAGCAATTTAATAACCTCCCGTAGGTTGACGAACGAGTCGTCATCTGTCTTCAAGACGTACCTGGCCTGGCAGTGTTTAGACGCCCATTCAACTCCAAAAGCCATTTTTCTTGATAAATTTCGGTACGAATCGATGAAGTTCCCAAATATCATATCTTTGTGGTGATTTGCCTCGACTTCAAGCAGCTCGTCTAAGCGCTCGTTCTGCGTATGTCCAATGAGGAAAACCGTTTTCCACAAACTAAAGCGAGCAAGACAAGAAACATGAAGCGAAGTGAAGAGCAAATCTCAGACACAGTTTAATTTTTCCCGTTCATTTATTTTCCTATCAGAGTTTTTTTGGTACGTGCAGAATGGCCCTTTTCCCCCGATCGCACATGCATGGCCCAAATGGCTTCATGTGACGATGTCTAATAAAAAGAAAACAGCTTTGGCATGTTACGGGTTTGGTTGTTTAATTGAAGGAAATTTATTAATTCATTTCAACCAAAGTCACAGACGTAACGAGATTTACCGAAATATTGACAGAAATTACAATGAAATTGAAGATAAGTTTTCACACAATCTGGGGAACTGTCATGACCTACTCTTTTCCAGTGAAGACACGTACTAGACGAAATATGTGAACAGGAAATTGAAACTTTTGTTCATCTACTCGTGTGATTTGAAAATTCATCATAATTGAACCGGTACTTTGCAACAAATTACCCCCATTTAACAACACAAATTTAGATGTTGAAACAAACTAGCCACGGAATCTTAAATAGATTTTACACCAAAAGGCCTTAGGCAAAAACTCATGTAGGTTTCTACCAGGCAAAATTAAACGTTTTTATCGACTCGCTTTGACCTCGCTTTTACAGGATTTATACTAACCTTGGAACTAATTCTTCCCCTGCATTTGCTACATTGATAAAGTTTTGTGGTCGCCCCCAAGTTAAACGTATGGCTTCTCTTTCCATGAAATTCTTCGGCGTTGTATGAACCTCAATCAAGAGGAACGGTGTGGGTTCACAATCAGAAAAGGCGGTGGAGTTTCTCCTATATCTGCCTTTTTTCTGATAAATTCCAGCTTGTTGATAAGCTTTACCGACAGTTTCTTTGTTAGCTTCATATCTTCTGAACGTTTCTTTTATCTCCATTTGAAGAGCTTTGAGAAAACTATACCTACTTGGCGCTTTTTCTTCAATGACAACAGTTACAGTTCGGTTACCGTTATGAACTAATGATTTTGCATGTTGATGATAAACCAACACGAAAATGTTCCCAACTGCAATGAAAAGGACCAAAAACGCTAGAATGATAGTAGTTCGCCTGAGCACAAGTCTCATAGCGATAAATACCAAAGTAGATACCGAAAGTAGACCAAAAACAAAGCAAAGCGCCAGAAAACTTCTTTTTTTGATTTTCTTGGGACACACAAGCTTACACAAATGACAACAGGTTTTCTCGCGGGTCAAAACGGCGAGCCGGTTTTCAAACAAAGCATTCTCTTTTGAAGCCGGCTGATAAAGCTTAAACAGAGCAAATATTATGGCAAATACAATTAGCAGGAATTACTCCAGGAGCCAAATGCTACCGTGGAAATTAGAAACGATTTACTGACCCTGTTCTCAATTAGCAAAAATTATTGTCTCCAATTTGTCAATAATGATGTTTTCTTTAATTCCGCCGGATCTATTTTATATAACGTAGATTATCTCGAACTTTTAATAGCGCTTTTCTTTTCGCTTTGATATTTTCTCTCTCTGTTATAATAAATCACGGCGCTGGTGGAGTGGACTGAATTTATCTTGCACGGTAGCAAGTAATGAAAGATCTCAAGGAAGATCAATAACTCAGTGAAAGTTAGTTATAAAGGAATCTATATACTCGTCTCAGAGATTTTTTTAAGAACCTAGTTCGTAAGGACCTACATTTGCTTTAAGTTATGATTACAGCGGATTGGTCAGATTTTAATTATACTGTGTTTGTTTTGTTTCGTCTTGCTTTGTTCTTTTCGCTTATTATTTTTTTAACATTACACCACAATTTGCTGTGCCTGAGCAAACATTCAACCGAAGTATTACGCAGTTTCGATTAAACCAAAAACGCTCAAATTCTAAGCCGAAACCGGAAGCATTCAGGGAATAATGAGATAGTACGAGGGCTCTGATTGGTTTAAAACCTGTCGTTTATGACATCGGTAAACCCATAGAAAATGGAAGTAAATTTTACAGAAGCAATAGAACACAACTTCTAACGGTTTGCCAGCGTATACAACCCCTCTTGGTATGTCGAGAGTACTCGAAAAAAGATTGGAAATCACGTGCTCGAGGCGGGTGATTTACTTGTATCCTTTTCTCTCGTTCTCCCGACATCCCGCGTGAGTTATTACGCCGGCAAACTGATCGAAAGTGCGCGGTCTATTACTTAAACAAAACTATTCAGAAACGATAAAAAAGCAACACCTTAGTAAACTTTCAGACCAAATTTTTTTCAGTTATTAAGTGACGGCCAAGCGTATCCTTATATAATCTTGTAAATAGTGTCTTCAGAAAATTTTCGCGTGCACAGTGATGCAACTCAGGTAATCTGCTGAATGGACGCCAATTTTTTACGTTTACAGGTGAGAGGCTTGACTCGCTCCATGCTCTCTCCTTAGCCTGGCTTTCGCTTTGCGCTATCTTTCCTCCACTTGCCTAAAAAACAGAAAAGTTAATTGCTGTTATGTGCATCATAACCAAGGATGTGTTACGATGTTACATACCTACGGTAGAGGAAGTAACTTCATTTTCATTTCGTTATTCTGTTTTCTCGTCAGTGTTTGTATTCACCCTGTTCACCGCATGCGACTTGCACCAATCTCCAGCCGGGCTTTGAGTGCAGTGCGTGCCCTAAAGGATTTCTGGGTAATTCTACCGTGGGCATCGGCAGAGACTTTGCTGAACATATCAAACAGGTAAAGTGAATTTTCAATTTTTTGCAATTTTAACAAACTACAAACGCTCAAAAAGTCATCTCCAATTTACTGCGGCTCTCAATTTACCTTTCATTCTTTTTTGAAAGTATTTCCAATACCCATCGCGCTTTGCTGGTTAAATATTTGGCCGAACTAATGGTATATTGGAATTTTTCACCACCAGCTTTGTCACGACGTAGATGAATGCAATGACGGAAGAAATGGTGGTTGCTCCGTTTTTTCCAAATGCATTAATACTCAGGTAAGTTACTATTATTGACAACGTCATTCACATTGTTGTTAGAGGATCTTAATGTGGTGATGACTTTTACGGCTAATGGTTAAAATTTTGAGTTTCTTCATTATCTTTCGATGGGAGTTGATTTATAGATCGCGCTTTTGCTGATTAATCTATATTTCGTTTTTCAGGGGAGCTTTTCTTGTGGTGCCTGTCGAGATGGATATGTCGGAGATCCTTACAGTGAATGTGTTCGCGTCCAGTTTTGTTCTGGTGATCCCAAAACAAATCCTTGCGGCAAAGGAGCGGAATGTATACCAACAAAGAAAGGCGCAGCTTATGAGTGCAGGGTACGAGAAACTGTCTTGAAATTTATTTTTTTAATGATTTTTTTTTTCATGGTGTTCTAAATTGTTGGTACTTTTCTTGCCCATAAATGGGCTTGGCCAATTTCATGTTCAAGGGAAAAAAAAAGAAGAAAAGATCCTGGTAAAGAGTTAAGGTCGGGGTTTGAGTCGTTCGAAACATGACTAACTCTGATGCAACTAATTGCTTGTGTGCGTGTGTTTGGTTGGTTGTTTCCAAATGATTATGGTTATAAACCCAAAACTGTGGTTAGCCGAGGCTCGAGCAGTACGGCACAGTTGATGGCATCGGGTTAATAGAGACCTTGAGCGGTCAGGGCGGCAACACAAGGGAAGACATCGATTAAGAAATGATTTTCTATTGTAAGTTAAAATTTCGAAAGTGGCTGCATGTACCTACCGTCACTTACGGTGCCACACCTTAACTTCAGCATAACTTACATAAGCAGTGTTGAGTTCCAAATGGAAATTTAAAAAAATTGCCGTCTCGGTTTCCGTTCGCAAGACGCAAATTCTGGCGATTTCCCGTTGTTGTTTTGCAGAGGACGGCTTCAAATGTACAAAGTTTTAAAACGCACGTGCTGGCTATTGTTCTACCCATTAGTTCTTTCGCTTTGCCACGTCCTCGTTGCCGTCCCCGTCGTGCTTTGCTAAAGGTCCCTAATAAAGCTGATTTATAGCAGGCAGAATAACAAAACATAGCGCTAATTGATAAATGCTCAAGAGCACATTTTGTGAAGAATGCTAGCTTGCTTCGGTTTGCTCGCGGTTACTTCTACCCAGGCTTACTTCTTGTATATAAAGGGCGACACTGCGCTGATCTGTCCAAGTTCATTGCTCCTCTCATAACCCTTGTTGATCTTAACATTGATATTCCCCTTTTAACAGTGTAAGCCAGGCCTGGCTGGGAATGGATTCGTGTGTGATGTTGACCAGGATATGGACGGAGTCCCGGATGAGGAGTTGAACTGTACTGGAGATCCTCGCTGTGCGAAGGTAAAACCACTAAGACAAAAAAAAAACCTAAACCATCGCTGCCTGTGGAAACTTGTTGCTGTCGTGGTGTACTTAAATTCAAGCCCTGGACACTTTTTGCAAGAAAATGTGTCAATTCGTTTAGAATGTTATGACCTATTACCTCAGTTCAAAGGAGCTTGCAGCTCCACAATTCCCACTTTCAAAGCTGATCTCATTCATTCTCTATTCTTTAGGACAACTGTAAAAATGTCCCAAATTCTGGACAAGAAGACGTGAACAAAAATGGCCGAGGAGATATGTGTGAACAGGACGTGGATGGTGACAGATTGTCAGATTTCAGGGTAATTGTTAATTTTGTTCATGTTAGAGAATGATACTCTTAGTCTCTCGTGCTGGATCGACGTAACTGGCAACATCTTACACTTACTTGCAAACACTTATCAGTGATTGTATTTTTTACGGAAAGGGAGTGAGGAGGGGGTGGGGGCGGGGGCACTTAAGAGGGTGGGGATGGCGGGGTACTTTAGGAAGTCCGAATATGTATTTTCCGCCCAGGCCATCAAACCTCAAATAATAACCTTTCAAGACTCGGGATCCAATTAAAACCCACCCTATTTTCCAACACATGCTCTTTTGGGCCAAGTGAATGAATGTCCCTTCGATCCCCATCTAAAGATTTTTTAAGCTACATTGACTGTAAGGGTGAGTTTACTCTCTTTTAAACCGATCACATGGCCAATTTCCAAAACACGTGTGCTTTGATTTACTCCACTTTTCAGTGCTCATTTTGTGAAGCATGTTTCCCGCAGTTGTCGTAGTCACCGAATTAGATAAACTGTCCTTAACTTTTGACTGACTCTTGTCATCTGATTTTATCATACTCGGGCTTGTAGATAGCTAGTGAACTGAACACATTTATTTACTCTCGTAGGACAACTGCCCGCTTGTTTTCAACAAAAATCAGAGAGACTCAGATCGTGACCGGATCGGGAACGATTGTGATAACTGTCCTGACATTCCTAACCGTGAACAAAACGACGCAGATGGCGATGGGATAGGGGATGCTTGTGACCCTGACATAGATGGAGATGGTAAGAAAAGCCGGCTTCAGGGGTAGAGTTTGGCGGGGAGGGGGGTGGGGTGCGCATCCCTTCCTCAATCAGACCTGTGTTGTTTTTTTTCTACTACCCGTCTGAAACCAAATAAAATAACCACTTGAGAGCATTTTACTGCCCAAGTTAAAGCATCCAAAATTGATTGAATTGGCTTGAAATATTTCCTCGCTCATTAAGGTTGTAGTATCAAACAAAACTGCCTGTGTTTTCTGAATCGAAATTCGCTCCCCTACCTATCCAAATGTCTTGATCCTTCCTGGCAACAAATGTCAAGGGAAGGGGTGCAAAAGTTTGAGATCAGACAAACAAACTGTATATTTCTAAGCACTAATCGACCTTCCTCTTTCCCTGTAGGCCTCAGAAATGTCTTCGATAATTGTCCTCTGGTTCCAAACAGAAAGCAAACAAACAAGGACGGCGATGCCTTTGGAGATGCTTGTGATAACTGCCCCTTCACAGCCAATAGTAATCAAGTATGTGCGCCGTTCAACAGAGTTAATACGTTCCTCCTGTTTCCATCTACTTATATGCTGCTCCTTTTGTCGCCCTCTGATTCTTTTTCGCACCCAATTCCTGATGGAAAGTCCGGATTCGAGGCCAGGCTGGATCGTTGTGTGTTTTTAGGCATGATACCTCTATCAAACAGTGCCTCCTCCCCCCCCCCCCTTCCCCCAGGAAACTTTCAGGACAACTTGATAAATTGGGTGTGGGAAGGGGGAGTAAACTACGATGTTCTCGCATTTCTTTCATGCTTATGAATCCAGAGCTGAATCGCGAATAAGCTCCGGGGCCACCTATTCAATCTCTTGTTTCCCCTCGTATTTTTCCATTCCATTCTTGTCGACAATTCAACTCAACCTCCATCTTCTTTTACTTCCCCTTACGCGCTTCCTTTCCCATCTTTCAATTTATATTCTTCACCTTCTTCAGAGTTCTCTATGTTTTGTTAACCGAATGAATTCCTCTGCTAGAATGACAAAGATAATGACGGCTGGGGAGATGCTTGTGACGTGGATCGAGATTAGTAAGTACAACAAATTAAACCAAGATCTGAAAGTTAGTTCTCGTATTTGATGTTCATGTTCTTGTTTGAAGGCTAATCCTGAAAGTTAAGCGTTACTTCAAGTCAATGTTCTTCTTAAACGCCTTCTGCCTTCTGTAGTAGAAATTTTTGAAGAATTAATGAAATGATCATTCTTTAATGTTAAAAGTTTTGAAGTTATCTGAGAGGTCCATGAATTATGTTTTCTACTTACAGAGAAGTTATCACAGCCGTTGTAAACAAGTTCTCTTTCTTTTAGCGACAACGATGGAATAGAAGACAGG
>NC_142522.1:2140000-2250000 GCF_964205215.1 Stylophora pistillata | reverse complement strand
TCCTTGATGTGAAGAATATTGGGCGCGATGGAAAGAAAACCACTGTATCGATTCCGCTGAGAGTGGATCTTGGTAAGCAGCCTCATAAGAGTACGGAGGAAAATAGTCAGGACACCAACAGTCTAGTAGAACAAGATGTCCCTCTTGACGATCTCGACAAGCAGGAACTCTCTCCACTCAACAGCAAAATCGTGTTTTGAGTATCTCTGCTAACTGGGAAAGGGTACGGGAAAAGTTGCTGAACTCGTACATCGAAGAACAGCATCTTCCAGACAAGATTAACTGTGTGAACTGTCAAAAGAGTATCGCTACAACACGATGTGAATACTGTGGCCCTCGCCAGTACTTCTGTGTTGAATGTGCACGAGCTCTACATGTTAATCGAAACAAGTTTCATGTACTTGAGCAATGGAAGGTGTGTATGAATATTTTGGGGCCGGTTGTATTCTAGCTACTTTTAGTGTAACATATCTGGTTAAACTGTACTTTTATCTACTTCTTACTTTCTTTATTTTATTAGGATGGGGTATTTTCTCCTTTGTATGCAGATGAGGCAACTGTTAGCTATGGCCATACGTGCAGAACCGCAACAGTAACGCTGTTCAGACTTCTGGATGCCTCAGGTCAGCTTATTTCATTTATAGTGGTTAGAAAATACTAGAATGGTTTTAAAACGAAGCGTTCTTTTTCAATTTTATCTGCTCCTTTGTCACATTTTCCTGCCGCTTGCCTAAAATCAAGAACGCTGATGATAATGATACGATATTTAAATTCTCTCAATATGTCAGGGCCCATAATTGGCTGTCCAATAATTTCTAAGTATTGGACCGGGTAATGTCCTGAATGATCCCACATGCAATTAAGTTTTGTAATGATATGGCTTGCCATTAAGTCCAAAGAGAAACAATAAACTTGGCTTGCATCTATCTGTAAGAGCCTTTTCTGTCGTGCTGGGAGAATATTGGCCCTTGGACTTTTATGTACAGACCTCGCTGCACTTGGTTTGTACTTTCAAGACCTCGGGCCAATATTCTCCTAGTATGGCCCTCGCGGTTGGTTAAGGTGTCTACAAGGCCCTCAACAAAGTAAGAGGTATGTAAAGCTGTATGTAATGTTTTTTTTTTGTTTGTTTGTTTTGTTTACTTAACTTCATAAGTTGTTCATTTATTTTTTTATGAATGTTAGGAAATCATCACCTCAAATATGTACAAGTGTGTGATTGTGAGCCGCATGCTGTCACACTCTTGAAATGTCAGTTCTGGCCAGGGTCACCAGCAAATCCCACCACAGGATTCAGCTTCAAACTGATGGAGTTTGTGGAGAAGGTCTTTCTTCATTGTCAAGTGTCCCTGCTAAACATCACAGAAGTGATCACAGAACTCAATCCTCAGCTACAACCAACACATGTAGGTTCGCTTGCAAAGAGTCTTTTTCAGACATGTGACCAGACTTTTTTTAATTGATTGATTTTGGTTGGACGGTATGTTTTTTTTAGGTGAGCTCAATTTACAGTATCCTTAATTCAGAATGCTTTGAAGAATTCAGGTATGTGTGGTTATAGGTTGAGAGTATCAAAGCTGCTAATTTGTGGATGTACAAGGTCTACTAAGGTATTATTGATATTAGAAGTAATAAAGTTATTACTATTATTATTGTTGTTGTTCTTGTTATATTATTATTATTATTAATTAATATTATTATTATTATAAGTAGTAGTAGTAGTAGTAATAGTAATAGTAGAGGCAGTCACAATATGATTTACAAGTGCTTCTTTATATAATTATTTTATTTCTTTATTTATTATCTAGTTGCCCAGCTTAAATATATAGCTGGCAAACTCATGCTTTGCTTTTGTCGCTTTTGTGTTCATATGATTCAAAGATACATTGACTGTTTGTTTTAAGGTGAAGATTCCATTTACATTAATTTACAAGACATATTTCTTGCTGTACATGTACATCTACTGACTTGCTGTAAGAAAAGAATTAGTCCTAATTGACATTTTGTTGTTTTCACGTGAAGGTATTTCATGCATCAGTACAAGCATTGTACAAACTACAATGCAAATTTGTACAATGGAGCTTGGTGTCCTATATGTCCAAGGGTAACTATACATTGTAATTTGTTCTGAAGAGTAGCTTGCACTTGAGGAATATTATTATGGCATTCATTTTGGGGCACACAAAATGCACTCATCTTTACACTAGTGCTGTAGTTCTGCAGTATTCATTTTAAGTTATTGTTGCTGTTCTGTTTTATATCTATTTTTCTCTTTTCCCCTCTCTTTTGAATAGGATGATGGTGTACTCATTGAAAGCATGGATGGGTGCTTTGGATTGTGTAGAAAAAAGGACAAAGGGCATGATTTAGGAACACCCAAACATGGAACACTCCTATTTGCAGACCAGGATGATGTTGACAATTTTGTCAACAGTTATGGCAAAGCTGGAGCAGACATGGAACAGGTCTGTATATAAGGTGATGCAATGCTCAGATGTTAATTTGAGAACTGTATGATTTTCCTTTTGGCCCTTTGAATTCAAGATTTTCTGTTTTTGTCCCTTTTTTATCACAGAACTGCAGTAAGTTCCATGCTGGAGAGGTTCTTTCAGCTTTAAGATCAAAAGGCAAAAACAAACTCTTTGATGAGAAAGGTGTCTTTGGGTGAGTATGCAGACATGACTTTCCTAAAGGATTCCTTAACATAAAGCTTGGTGAAAGGTATGGAGTATAATTATGTAAATACATTTTACCTAATGTTGTGCTCAATCCTACATGTATTGTCTGTTAGAATTAGATGATAGAGCCATGATTATTATGAATTTGTCAAGCTGACAATTAGCACACTTGTATATACAATGCAGGAGCATCCTATGATTTTTTACACTAATAGCATCATCATTGTATAACTTTGTTTTAAATTTGAATGTCATATTATTGGAAATATATTAAATTTGTCTTAGATTTTGTGTAAAAAGATTTAAAAGAAAACATTGGTTATTGATTCACCTTTTCAATAATCTTTTCTCTCTACAGAATATCATACTCTGTTTATGAGCTTAAGAGGCTTAGAAGTCTTAATGAGAGCACCAGAAGCAGAGTAATCATCATGTATGACATCGCTTGTCTATTAGCACACCATTTGAAGGTAAGTAAATTTTTTGAACATGACTGTGCAGGAGGCTAAATGGTAATTCTAAAGTGGTATTTAATTTTGTAGAACTGTCCAAAGTATTTCCTATTAGATTTGGGATGAAATAAAATAATTTATTACACGACTCGGGAAGTCAGAGGGCCAATAACTAAAATCAACCAATCAATGCTCTATTGCCGGTCAATATTCTCTCAGTATTGGACCAGCCACTTGGGTCCCTTTGAACTTCAGTCGTATAATAAATCTCTTATTAACCAAGCTTGCTTGGGACTGTACTGGAAGAATATCGGCCCTCGTTCTTTTTTGTACAGACCTCGCTGCGCTCGGTCCGTACTGTCAAGACCTCAGGCCGATATTCTCCCAGTACGGCCCTCGCGCTTGGTTAATAAGATATATTTATTGGAACAGTCTGGAATTATGTGAATTGTGGGAATTAAATGAAGATGTAATCGACAGAGTTATGAAATGAATTTTGAGCAGTTGGCTCAATTAAATAAAACTTCATTTTTGCAGCTCACGTTAGTCCATTGCCTGTTTCATCACTTCCTCTCATGGGTACTGGCTTGCTCCCAACATATGGCGGTTCATAGCTCAGTGGATAGAGCATTGTAATGACAATGTCATGGGCTGAAATCCCAATGGGGCCAGATTCGTTTCTTCTTTGTGTTTGGTTAAATTCCCATTATTGCTTACATTTAAATTGCATGAATATCTGTGAGGATCACATCTTAACTTCAGAATAGTTTGTTACTTCTTACACAATTTTCATTTACATGATTATATTTGGTAGTGTTCATCTCATGAAAGCCTCTTGGAAGGTGTTGATGTTGCCATACCCATATTCCATTGCTATGGGCACAAGGCATCATGCCAGGTTAGTAATTATATATCAGTTTGACGGTAAATGGCCTGGTGACAATGTGAAGAAATATGTGGCAATACCACAACATTGGTCAAATACAGTTGTAATTATAATAAACATCCCACGCTTACCAATGGGTGAGCAGTGTGGGATCAGAAATCTGACAGCAGTTTCCAAAATCAAAAGCAAATGATATCCAAGGGTCAGCTTAGCAATCGAGGTAAAATATTTAAGCACATGTACATGTTCCTTTTAAAAGAGTGGCCAACCTACATAAACCTATCAGCTTCGGAAAAGACCACCGGCCAGTGAACCTTTACTAGAGGTTTATTTTACCTAAATTGAAAATTAAAATTTTTGAGTATATAGCATGCAGTGTAGGTGGTTTTAGTGGTTGTTATCTTTTGAGTGTTTGTTTTACTGGAAAGTTGGGGCAAGAATGCAATGCGGGAGGAGGTCTCACGTCTACTGGCTTGGTAAACATATTTTTGCTCTAACTCTCCACTGTTTTCCTAATTCAAGATGGTGCTTTGAACACTCGATTTGGAAATATTCATTCACACTGCTAAAATCTGCCTGCACTGCAGGCTAGTACATGTATTGGCTAACTATCTCATGCAAGGTCCATACCATATTGATTCTTAGGTTTATCTTCAATGTGATTGTCTGTAGATCCAATACAGTCCAAGAAGGATCAAGGGAACTGGATTGACAGATGGTGAAGGGGTGGAAAGGTTATGGTCCTTTCTGCGTAGGTTTTCGTATGTCACTAAAGAAATGAGTGCTCACAAGAGGACAGATGTTTTGACTGATGGGCTTCTTCACTATGCCCAACATTTGTATCACAAATTTGGTATGGTTAATTTTATTGAACACATAACTTTCATGTTTCTGTAGGTTTTGCTGAAAAGTAAAAGATATATCAACTATTGACCAGAACTTTAGCTGGACAGCTTTATCTACCCTGTGTTTTCTGTCGTATAAGTTGCAATTCTTCATGTTTTCAATAAGGACGTGTGTTAAGATGTAAGTCTTGGTTGATTCCTTTCATAAGCACACATTAAACTGATTCCTTTCAATGTTCACAGGTGCTACTCTAAAAGCAAAGTTTGCTAGGGCAGAAACTCTGGGTTTAGGGTTAGCCCTAACCCTAACCCCTAACCCTAACCCATCTGGGAGACTTTCTACTGTAAAACCCCCACGTAGATACGGCACCCTGCTGCCTGGTTTCTTTATTGCTTCACCTACAGTGCAAAAGAAAGATAAACATTGATTGGTAATGATAATAGCACTGAGTGGAGTAAAATTTAGGAAGTAATTGGGGAAGTAAGGAGCCTGAGTACCCCTGAAATGTATGACAGTAAGTCTTATTGACCATTTCCACATGTCCCATCATACACTTTCTTTGCTAAAATGTGAGACACAAGGTAGGAATAAGTAATTCAATTTCATTGGCTAGTGCCATTTTCCACTGGATTTTCATTGGCTGCATATTACTGTCAGATTTGACCTGTCTAATTACAAGCAGCTGTAATGATTATCACACAGGCCAAATTGGACAGTTTGCTTATTATAGTATTCAGATTAAGGATCAAATAATCGCTGTTCAGAATCAATCAGGTTTGAGGATTTTGTTATAGACATCATCATCATCTTTGTTGTTACCGCCTCCTAGTTAGTTCAATTGCTTAGAGCGCCGGATTGTGTTGTGCAGGCTCGAGGCCCAGTCAGATCAATACTCATGGCCTTAAAATACCTGAGGAGAATTTTCTACCTTTCTATAATATCAAGAAATGGATAGATATTCTAGTCTTCTTGGATAAGGACGAATAAACTGTAGGCCCCATCTCCTGCAGGGTTAGAGGTAGGAAATGTTAATTTCCCACACACGAGATTACTGTGTGATGGATGTCCTCCACTGGGGTGGGATGTGTGGGGGGAAAGGTGAGGTCGTTACATGGACTGAAGTGGCTGGCAGAGGCGCCTGATAATGTTGACGTCCGATCTCAACCTTAATAACATTGTAAACCTTAGCAATTCAGCCCATGCTGCTATTAAGGTATATATCGAATAAGCCATTCACAACCACTCAGCTAATAATAATAATGATGACAATGATGATGATGATGATGATGATGATGATGACAACAATTACATGTTAATATCTGTACTATAAAGTAAATAATATGTATATTTTTAAACTTACTGTATTTGGAATTGAATAGCTGTTGTACATCTTTGTATGTGAACCTCTCATTGGTGCAAGCTAAATAAATAAAGAGAGAGGTACTATGAAGTTTCTGGTCTATTTTGATAACATATTCACCTTAGGGAAGTGAAAGTGAAAGTGAAAGTGAATGATTCGATACCTTAATAGCAGCATAGGCTGAATTGCTAAGGTCTACAGTGTTACTAAGGTTGAGATCGGACGTCAGCATTATCAGGCGCCTCTGGCAGCCGCTTTAGTCCATGTAACGACCTCACCTTTTCCCACCCATCCCACCCCAGGGGAGGACATCCATCACACAGTAATCTCGTGCGTGGGAAATTAACGTCTCCTACCCCTAACCCTGCAGGAGACGGGACCTCCATTTATTCGTCCCTATCCGAGAAGACTAGAATATCTAACCATTTCTTGATGTTGAGAAAGGAAGCATATTCTTCTCAGTTAATTTTAAGACCCTGAGTGTTGGTCCGGCCGGTATTGAACTCTCGACCTCCCGCACAGCAGTCCGGCGCTCTCCCAATTGAGCTAACCAGGCAGCAGTTACAATCATGAATAATCTCGTCAATTGGATGACACACTGAATAGTATAAGCTACTGATATAAGCTTCTGCTAAATACAGTTGCATGCCAAAAAATCAACAGAACACTTTCAAAGATGTTTATAATATTACTAATTCAAAGTAATAATATAATACCAAAGTGGTCTCGGAATTTGATGTTGATGTCAGGATTCAGGCATAAAAAAGAGTACCCTGCACTTGATCCAAAGTTGTACACTTGGCCTGAAGTGTCTTGAAAAATCAGAGAACATTCACAGCCTAAGTCTTCCAGAAACATGATCTGTTGAAGTAGATGAAAAAGTAAAATGTGGCACGAGGATAATTACTCAAAAGGACACAAACATCTGCATGTTCCATTAATTACCACAGAGTATAATTAACAATTATTCGCCGAAGGAGAGGTGAATATCGTCAAATAATCCCCGAGATGAAGTAGAGGGGATTATTCCACAATACTCACCGAACCTGAGGTGAAGAATTGTTTTAGTATAATTTCAGAGCTGAACAACAGAGAAATTTCTAAAATCATAACATTTTAGTAACATTTACTAACATTTTATTTTAACATTTTATATAAACCATGCAGAGCGGTTTATATCGCATCATATAAGGAACCGCTCGACCAATCAGATTGTTGGAAACTCTTTGCTCAGCTCTGAAATTATACTAACAACAATTAGAAATTATTCATCCACTTTTAATAAAGTCTTAAATTATTCTGAATTTTCATGGTTTATGCTGCCTAATTGGAATTTGACTTAGAGATTATTTCTTAAAGTGATTGAAATCTTTACCTCATTTAGAGGATTTTTCCTGTGAGCTGATATCAACTTAGATTTTTGAGCCTCACTAAGCTCTGAAACATCTGGGGCCTTTAAACTTTCTGCTTTTCCTTTGAACTCATCTTTTTCTGCAGATGTCATGTCATGCCACTTCTTGGCAGCTTCTTTGTTTTTTTGAGGCAAAGACAATTTCTTGCACTCATCTAGCAAAAAAAAAAAATTAAAGTTTTCATTTCCACGGAATATTAATTGAATTGGTTTGATTATTATAATGTCACTGCATGATATTCAGTTTCCTCAGCAATCAAAGATCTCACTAAAATTGAAAATAAATTAATCAACCACTCTATTATGTTGTCAAAGGTTAAAAGAAGCTGAGGATGAAAACCCTTTTGGGTTGCGATATAGAGCTCTGTTGGACCCCCACCCTTGCAAGTACCCCTCCTGGAGTTTAGAAACATTTAACAAAACCACTGTCCATTATTGATTTAAATCTGGTATTCTGGTACCAAAATAAAACTAACATCCAGCAGGCAAAGTTAGGAGAGAAAGCTACAATATTCATTTCTTAGAAATAATTCACTGGTAGAGGTTTATTAATGACACCCATAGACGTACAGGCACCCTTGGACTTGGAGGGGGGGACTGTGACCTCCATGCCTGAAAAAATTACACAATTTCCTAATGTGTTAGCATTAAACTGATGCAGAACTGCCTTAAAATTGATTCTACTGTTGCCTGAATTCTAAGCATTTTGACTGACAAATGCTGAAAAATTCTTTTAAATGGGGGAGGGGGGGGGATTTGCAAACCCATCCCCCAGGATTGTAATGCCTCTAATGTAACCCTATAATTATTTTAGCAATGGTCTATAATAGTTACAATGCATGTAAATAATTTGTTCTTAGTGTTTGAAAACATTATCAGGCCTCTCACCTGACTTGAAATACTCTGAACAGAACATGTTGTAGGAGTGTGAGCCACGTGAACCCGTCGGAATCTTAATTGGCTTTGGAGCTGCTTGTACTCCAGAACTTATCTTTTCCTTTTGTCTAGCATTTCCAATCCATTTCTATATAAATGTATCACATTAAAATAAAGTATTTCAAAATGCCTTAAGCTACAATAGCAACCCTTCCCTTTTTGCCCTCTTTCTCTTGCTGGCCCTATAGAGGCCCAGCCAGGGTAAATTCCCACAAGGGACATGGCCAAAAGAGTAGTGATAGCATAATATATGAAAGTCTGAAAAAATTAAGATCTTGTTCACCAAAATTCCGACAACAACAACAAGGTGGAGAAATATAGACAAAATAATGACACCGTAGCTTTTTAAATTCAGACAAGCAACACAGGGAACCCCCTGGCAGGACCTGACCCTATGAATACCCATGCAAGCTGCACGCAGAAGCTCTGAGCTTGTATACTTTACTTGATCAATAGATTGTATTCGATCCAGAACAGAATGATTGGCTGGCAACAAATTAATAAAGGTAGATCTTGGCATGTACATGGATGTCGAATGGATGATAAATGTAACATTCAACCACTCTAGATTGAGGATGGAACCTAAACTTCGAGCCAGGATTCGATCGTTAGCTATCAGGTTACCTACTATTAACACTTTTAGGTTAGCCTACTTGTCAGCTCCAATTAGCCAAACTTGTGCTCCGGTTAGCCTCAGAGCACTCAGGTTAGCCTAACTAGCTCTTCTGTTGGCCAACAGGGCACTAAGGTTAGCCTACGTTTCACTAAGGTTGCTTACGTTAGCTCTCAATAGGGTAACACAAAATAATTATTCTTTATAATTTATATTAACGGATGAGTAAACGCCTATCTTCTTTTACCGGTATATTCTTGATCATTGATTATACTGCAGACTGCAAGCGTATTTTCGAGCATAAAACGGTTCAAAACAATTATTTAAAAAAAAACATGGGAGCTTCCTTTAATTAACGAGGCAAACAATTACCACAACGCCTCATTATGAAGTACAATCGTACGGTGAACTTCCTTGACCTTGGTGTATGACGGGCAAAATTTTGTTTAAGATTCAATCCTTTAAAAGATAAGTTGGTGCAGTACTTAGAGCAAGGGAAGTATAATTCTGAAGGACAATATACCACTACATCATTTTCATATGTCGGTGCGCTTTGAAGAAAGAAGCAGACACCACAATGATCGCTATTATTATTCAACGAGATGTAAATAAGTGGCGGGGTATTCCGCATACATCAAACGTGGTAGTGTTTCAGTCCAACTAATAAATATCTTACCTTTACTTGATCAATAGTCAGCCCAGTTTCCTCGGCTGCCACACCAATCTTTCCCGTATTATCAGAACTGCATGTTTTCATGCCGCCGTCATAATATTCTTGTAGTTTTGACTTTTGTACATCGCTTATTTTATTATATGTTCTTTTGCGAGCTCTACTTGTATCCTTGTCAGTCATAGTGACGAAGAAGCGCCAAAAGTACACGACAAAGCCGATAATACCTGAACGTCCAAACCAAGTAGAGCTAGCGAATTCGTAACTATTCGGTAAAGGATTTCCCCTTACGCATTCCAAGTGAAGGAATTTGATTGGTCGAAATGTTTATACATATTTAATAAGCTACTGGGAAGACTTAGATGATCATTTGACACGGCTTGAACCCACTGATCTAAATTTAGATTATATGGGTGTTAGCCATTTAGATTGGAGAACTAACTTTAAGACCTTTGGTGATCGTGCCTTTGCCCGTTCTGGACCTTTTCTGTGGAACGAACTGCCGCTTGAAATTCGAAACAGTCCAAATGTAACGATTTTTAAGTCAAAGCTTAAGACACATCTATTCAAGCTGGCTTACAGTTTGTTTTGATATTTTGTCGTTTATCATTTTAATATTTGTAGTTAATATGTTGTAAAGCGCTTTAGAATATTTTATAATTTTAGCGCTATAGAAATGTAAATTATTAATTATTATTATTGTGTAAGTAGGGTGGACTGAGCTCAAATTCAGTACAAGTGTCATTCATTTTGAATTGGAACTTTTTCCTTTGCCAAATTCATTTCAAGTTTTCTCCCTTGACGGCAAATAACACAACACTACACTACCTTCATGATCTTCATGACCTTTATGAAAGAAAACATCTTTAATAACATGGACTTTTGATAAGTTTTTCCATTCACCTAGGTCAACCTGATACATTTCCTCAGGTGGAATTCTAATTCCACTGTCAACTGGAAATTTATTGATTATGAAATACACCCTCCCCTCTATTTCAACCGCACCCAAGTCGTTTGGGGGAATATGTTTCTGAAGCTCTACGGACCAGGTGTCAGTAGCTTCATCATACACTTCCACAGGTGCAGATTCATATCCTTGTTCAGAAGTATTTTCTCCCACCACACAAAGTTTGTTATTAACAACAAACAGACAGGATCCAAAGTGAGGATGGCAGGTCGAAGCGATCTTTTTCCACGCATTATAATTTGGGTCAAAACAATGAACCACAGCTGGTTTATCGACCCACTTCTGAATAAGTTGGCCACGTTCACATATTTTATAACCATGAATTGCATATATTCTAGACTTTAATACTGTTGTTGCTACAGGACTCAATCTCTCCTCGTTTAGTCCCCGTCGAAAGCCTTTTGGGTTCATGAAATTCAAACCTTACCCACCTTGCCAACTGTTATTTTTCAAACTGTACCTTTGAGGAGGTTTTGATTCACTTATGGCGTAAAGATAGTCACCGACAGCACACAAGCAGTTAACTTTGGGGTATTTTCGAGATGTGGTAGTTTAACCCATGAATTATTTACCACCTCATATCGATGTATAAAATTATAACTTCTCTGCTTATTTCCAGCTACAAATAGGTAGTTTCCACTGTGTTCTGCACAAAAGATTGAGCTAGTTTCTCTATCTAATTGTGCTACAGATGGCAAAGGTTTCCATAGCTTCGCCTCGACATCAAAGTAATAAGCCATACACTGTGGTGAGTAAGGATTGTACGCACCGTACTCGCTGCTGTCTGTCTGCTGTCTTTGAGATGCCTTGGTATTCTCTACATGGCTCGTGAGGTGAATAGCAACGAGTACCTGAAGCAAGAGACAATCATTTAAAAATTCCTCTTTTTAGCTGACATTCTGGAATTTTTTTCCCAAAGAAAGTATTTAATTTTAGGCTCCAAAAATAAAGTAGAGCAGATGGTTAATTTGTTACAAATGTAGATTTTCACTGCAACAGTTTTAGTCGATCACAGTACGGAAAACATGGCAGTCCCTGGCTTATTGTGAATAACTATAGATAGATCTAGATACCCCGTTCAGGACGCTTGCTTTCTTGATCGAGAGACTGATTAATATTAGACTGATTCCCTTCGATAATTATCAAACCCTGTCGCTGATATAATTAAGGACAACGAATAAGCACATTAATTATGTTCTGGAATTTTTAAAACTTAAAGCTATTTGTTGTGAAACTAAGAGTAGCATCGCCAGAAATCGAGGACATTTTGCTCCCGCATTTATTGGTCAGCGGATTGCAGTCGGATGAAAACAAAGATGGCGGTCAAGACAAATTCCATATAAAATATTGAACGATTTAAGTTCTATGGACCTTCTTTATGGAGAAAAAAGCAAAAGGAAAACAACTTTGAACTGATCTCTTGGTATTTTTAAGGCAGAGCGACTTATAGCAATTTGCTGTCTGATGTTAAGCAAGGGACACTCTGTACTAAGCTTCAATGTCCACTCAAACTGGCTTTTTGTGTAATCGTCTAAGATGTCAGACATTTTGGAAATTGTAGCTTAAACCACTTGCATTAAATGGGAAGATCTAGGCAAATCATACTTGAAAAGGGCTTTTTCTCCCAGTTGAAAACACAGTTCAACGAACGTACTGATACAGATCTCTCTGATCTGCTTCTTAATTTTTGCGCGAGAAAATTATTATTCAAAGCTCTGCTTTAGTATGAGGGGGTCTGGATTGAGTTTATTTCCCGTCAAACATTGCTGGATAAGAAAAACAAATATGGCGGCAGTTTGAAGGTTTCGAGGAGGGTTTTTCTTTTAACGCTTTCCCTTCTGGTGCGTTCTCAAGGATGGTCTCGGATCACAGACTCCACAGAGCAAAAATAACAATTTTCAAGCTCTTTTGGAAGTATCTTACTGTCGATAAATGTCTCTTTTTATGGATGATTTGCTTACTTCGAACTTCCCTTTATTTAATGCGAGTCGGAGCTAGTTGACTTCTTGAAGGGTTGCTCCTCAAATCGACGATCATTTGCCATGGATTACGCTTTATTTGAAAGAGACAAGAGGGAATGGCTAGCCTCGAATATCGAATATTGCTGACATTGCGGGAAGTAAGTAGACAAACACCTTTTTAAATTATTTTATGTTAGAAGTACAGCCTGATCTTCACTGAACATTTTTCGAGTCGGAGCTAGGTAATAGTCTGACTCGTATTGTTGTATTTTGGATTTTTGTCCAAATCCCATACATTTCCTTACACGATTTCGCCGCCATAAACTTCTCAATGCGCACGCGCGTCCGGCATTTTGACCCAAATTTCTGGCAACGGTGTGGAGAATCAACTGACATCTTAACAGAAGCTGTGTTGTAAATAAAGGAAGTAACTACAGAGCTAAGCTTTTCACTCACCGGACTCATTGATCGAGGTTTAACTTTCCCTGCAGCAAATATATGAGAGGCATGATGTGATGCATCATGGATTATTGCAGATGCATGTTTACCTCCGGTATTTGCTGTATTTCTTCTGTGTTTAACTCTTCAATCACAATCTTCACGTCTACCAGCCCAAGACGTACAGCTCCGATAATCTTTCCTGCAACTGCCATCCTCTCTCCCCCTTTGTATTTGATCCACTTCATCGCTGATTTGAAGATGAAAGCTTCAGAGGGTGAATTGAGGTCATCTCGACCAAGAAGGTTGAGTAGCTGATCTGCATTGATATGAGTTAGGAATTCTTTACTGAGCTCAGTAGCTCAAGGGAGCATCAACTGACCCTCACTTGTATGTGTTTTTCGCAATACTCCTGATGAAAATGCGGCCTTTTGTGCGCTATTCGACGATGGAATATGAGGCCATCTTCTCTCTTAAGCTTGTTTATATCTGAGGGTTGAAAGAGCATCCGAGCGAGAAACGAGTAGTTATATTCAAGATCAGTTGGCCTTTTATTAGGTTTCCTGGTTTCCTGTCTCCTCTGTTACCCATCTATAACAAGATGGGGCGTAATAATGATGACAATTATGATAATGAATATTTAAAATGCCATCATCAAATCTTTCATAATGATAATAATTTTAATAGACCACTCACTATGGAAGCCTGTCAATAGACATAAACTAGTTAAAAGGCAGGGGGTAGACCAGTGCATAAGTTAGAGAGTGCAGCCAAGGAGAGTGAACTGATTGGGGGCAAATGAGAATTTGAAGGAGTGCAATGTTTAATGGGGTGCAAATCTCGAACCCGGGACCACCAGATTATAAGTCCTCCATTGCCCTAGCAACCTGGTCACAAACATAAGGAGCCAATTTTACAAAGATAAAAATGAAATTTATTTACAAGTAAGTTCATATATGCATATGAAACCTTGAATGATACACTTCAAGTAAGATCACAACCTTTCGCATGCACGGTTTTCAACATAGAGTGCTGCCTATATCCTGTCAAGTAAACATAAACCTCTAACGAACATTTCTCTAGAACAATCATTATAAAGACTTTTATACCATGAAACATCACGCGCTCTGCTAATGGTCATTATCTTTGATTTATTAAAGCACAGCTGACGTCACACATACATTTTTTCGGCATTGTCCACCATGAAGTCTCCTCTCGCAGCCGTTCTTTGTCTCGGGATCCCTGTGTCTCCCTTGTGGGGAGGGAGACACAGGGATCCCGAGACAAAGAACGGTCTCGAGAGGAGACTATCCACCATGATGCACTGTTTAAAAACAAGCAATTTCCGAGGTAATTTCCGGTCCAGCAAGAAAGGACTTTGCCGGAAAACTGATTGACCAGGAGCTGCTTATGAGCAAGAAGAAGAGACTGGTTTCCAAACAGTATGAAAAAAACAAACAAATCAGAAACATAACAGAAAGATAAATTTGATTTTTCCGCGTGTCTGATCAGAAGATGTCAAAATGTGTTAAACTAAGTGATACACTCGGACTCGTGTGTTAATTTATTAGCGTATCGTGACGTCATCTGTAACCTCAACTGAACAAATATAAGAGAAATTAAATCTACCTTTTTAATATAACACTAAGGTAAGTCCTATGGAGTTGTGTCTTTTCATTTTAAGCTACTAGGAGCCGATCTTAGTGCCAATGAAAAGATTCCATGGCCAAATATATGTGTAACCTGAAAAGGTTTCTTCTAAATTTAGGTAAACATTTGCTTTACAACTGCGAACTCAACTGTAGTTTTAGACGCCATGTCTGTGTGCTTTTCACCTTATGTGAACTACCAACCACCGACTAAGAAAATGCTCCAAAAGCAATGCAAAACAAATTGATCGTAATGCGGTACAATTTAAGGGTACAGAGAGGCCCTTTTGTCAGAAAACTATGAAAACAGGTAGCATCTGTCTCAACATGCTACTCAATAAACTAAATCGTTAAGATGATAGAGAAAATTTACTGTAGCCGACCTAATGATTTCCTTGTTTTTAGACAAAAGACAAAAGGCAAAAGGCAAAAGCAGTCCCACTAAACGGTGAGGGGAGAACGAAGGAGAAAGAAATCGGTTATCTTCTTAGTTCCTCATTTATTATTCTTAACCCACTCATGTATTGTGTTTCAAATACGAGAATAAAAAAAAATCCTTCTATTTTGCAGAACCACTAATTGTCTTAAAATTGAGTCACCAGGCCAATCAGTTTCATTTCTGTGTCTTATATACCATAGAGAAACTCAAATTTAGTACTAGTATGATTTATTTTGATCTGAAATTTTTTCGCCTGCTAGGTTGATTTCAAGTTTTCCCTCTTCACAGGCATATAACACAAAACTGATCCTGAGTGGACTTTACCTAGATCTCCCCAATCACCTAAGTCAACTTGAAACATTTCCTCAGGTAGAATTCTTATCCCACTGTCGACAGGAAATTTGTGGATTATGAAATACACCCTCCCCTCTATTTCCACTGCGCCCAAGTCGTTTGGGGGAATACGTTTCTGAGGCAATACGGACCAGGTGTTAGTACCTTCATGGTACACTTCCACCGGTGCAGGGTCACCATAACCATTACAAATATTTCCCCCCGCCACACAAAGTCTGTCATTGACAACAAAAAGACTGGATCCAAAATGAGGAAAGCAGGTTGACGCTATGTTTGTCCACACGTTGTAATTTGCGTCAAAACAGTGTACCACAGCTGGTTTATCGACCCAAGCCCCGAGATATTGGTGATTGTTTTCACGTGTTCTATAACCATGAATTACATATATTCTAGAGCTCATTACTGCCGCTGAAACAGTAATTAACTCTTCCCTCCTTTGTGACCCTCCACTACCAAACGGTTTAATGAAATTCAACCCCTCTCCCCCTTGCCAACTGTTATCAGTCAAACTGTACCTTTGAGGGGGATTTGATTCACTAATAGCGTAAATATAGTCACCGAGAGAACACAAGCTGTCAATTTTGTGGTTTTTTCCATAATTTGGTAGTTTAACCCATGAGTTATTTACCACATCATATCGATGTATAAAATTATCATTTTCCTGCTTTTGTTTAGCTAATAAGGAGCCTTTTACAACAACATTTTCCTGCTTTTGTCCAGCTACAAATAAGTAGTTTCCACTGCGTTCAGCACAAAAGCAAGAGGTAGTTTTCTCACCTAATGGTGCTACAGATGGCAGAGGTTTCCATAGCTTCGCTTCGACATCAAAGTAATTAGCCATACACTGCAGTGGTGGAGACAAAGACCAAAAAGTCGCAAGGACGTGTTCACCTTCACCTAAATAGCGACGCGGTAAAAGGCTCGTAGGGTGAATGGCAACGAGTACCTGAAACAAGGGAAAATCACTTTAAAATTCCTCTTTTTAGTTGACAATAAAGAACATGATTTTTTTGCAAAGAAGGTATTTGGTTTTAATATCTATAATAGAGTAGATATAAATGTAAACATATGTAAAACATATAATATAATAAAGCAGATGGTTAATTTTTTGGACGTATGTATTTCTACTGAAATAGTTTTAATCGATCACGGAACGGAACATGGCAGTCCCTGGCTTATTGTTAATAACTGTAGATTCCCCGGGTAGGAAACATATTGATAATTGAATGGTTATCATTGATAATCATCTAACCCTGTCGCTGATGTGGTTAAGGACAACGAATCGACAGATGAATTGTGTTCCAAAACTTTGGAAACTTGGAGCCAGTTCTCGTGAAACTGAACGCAGTGCGAGGAATCAAGTGAGATTGTAACAAAAGCTGTGTTGTAAATAAAGGAAGCAACTACAGAGCTCAGTTTTCAACTCACCGGACTCATTGATCGAGGTTTAACTTTCTCAGCGGCAAACTCATGAGAAGGCATGATATGATGCATCATGGATTCTTGCAGATGCATGTTTACTTCGGGAACTCGCTGCATTTCTTCGGTTTTCAACTCTTTTATCACAATCTTCACGTCTACCAGCCCCAAGCGAACAGCACCGATAACTTTTCCAGCAACTGCCATCCTCTCTTCCCCTTTGTATTTGATCCACTTCATCACTGATTTGAAAACGAAAGCTTCAGAGGGTGAATTGAGGTCATCTCGTCCGAGAAGGCTGAGTAGCTGATCTGCATTGATATGAGTCAGGAATTCTTTACTTTCGCAAATATCTTTGTACATGGATGCCACCTTGGCCTCAGCTGCCTCTTGTATATCTCTCAGACCGAGTCTTTCGGCGAATGTACACAGCACGGAGTAGTTCTTCACGTCAATTTCGTTTTCTATGAATTCTTTCTTTACGAAATCACAACACAGTTGAACTACACTTGCGACCTGAAGTTGACTAGCCGTGAGAAGAACCTCAAATACGTTCTTCTGGGTGACGTAAAGATCACCAGTGTACATGGAGTCTATGACGATCTTGAATATCTTCGGTGGAATGCTTTTATCTTTCAGTTCGATCACTTCCTGGTTTGCATCCTTCCCATCAGTAAATATGGAGAGGAAATAATCGCTGTACGAAGCGAGAACAACTCGGTGAGCTGGGAAAAGTTTATCACCCACTTTCAAACGTATGTCGATAAATTCGCATTGTCTACGGAACTCGGAACACTTAGAGAGAAGAATTCTAGAATGGGCCACCATCTTTGTGCCGTTTTGATGCTAAGATCTCTGCTTGTAGAAACTCAGAATGTCTTTATGCGTGGTTCGCGTGACCGCCCACTGAAAACTACACTAATTCCCACCTGTATTGATTACATAGTTACATGTGGTAAACGCCTAGTGATGCAAAGATTAACTTACAAAGATATCGATGTCAGGGTCACTGAGGGGGAGGGGGAGGGGGAGGGGAAGACTTCTCTTTATGTGGTAGAAAACCAGGATTAAAAAAAACCGCTTAAATCAAGTGAAATCGGTAAAATAACGACACCAGGAGCAAACAACAGACGTATGGAACAAGGTAAGCCATTTTTATTTAATATTTTCTCTTTTAACTATCTCTGTGGATATCTTGTAGAAACTCCCATACAAATCCTTATAAATATGCAAATTATGTTCCTTGTGTGGTTCTCAAAGAGAGCTTGGGCCGCCTGTGCTACCGCTGGTTTATCGACCCGCTCACGACCCTTAACTTCTTGATAGCCATGAATTACATATATTTTACAACTCATTACTGTCGCAGCCACAGATTGGAACATTTCTGCAGTCATTGGATCATCTTTGAGAAAATTCAACTTTTCCCCAGCTTGCCAAACATCATTGCTCAAACTGTATCTTTGAGGAGGATTTGATTGAGAAATAACATACAAATATTCATTGCCAAAGCATACGCAGATCTTAGCCAGGCTGCGCCAAATGCTTTTTGGTTCGTCTTTTGATTCCCTTATTTTCAATTTTGGAAGTTTCTCACATGTGTTAGTTAATATGTGATAACGGTATACAACATACTGCCCATTAACTATCCGTTGCTCCTCTGTAAGTACATACAAGTAATTTCCAATCAATTCTGCAGAATGACATACATCCGTTATTTCACCCAGCTGAGCAACCGATGCCAAAGGCTTCCACAATTTGTTGTCAACGTCAAAATACTGAGCCATAGCGTCCTCTGACAGGTGAGAAGGGAGAGCGGAGCACTCGTTGGTTACCGTTTTCCTCTTAACTTTGCCTCCAGTCTCTCGCTCCTTCACGTATTTTTTGCTCCTTGAATATGGAGTTGGATGGATGGCCACGAGAACCTGAAATTAAAAGAAAAAAAAGAACAAAAAATTAAATTTACCTCGTTGACGCACGTAAGTCAATGATATCGAGATCATTAGTTAAAGCTGGGAATAAAATAATTTTAAAAATTAGTGTAAAGGAAAAGATCTCTTCACTTAACATGAAATCATTATTGTATAAAAGAAAGCCTCGTTGGTAACGTCTAGAGTTAAACTCTGACGGTTCGTTTACGATGATAATGCTTTACACTCTTAAGAAAACGGAACCTCGTAACAAACCACAGTTGCAGTAGCGGCGAGGTACATGAAATTAAACTTAGTTGTAATATTTTCCTATGGAGAAAGTATGTTACAAATTAAATAAGAGATTTTTCATCTCGATCCACAGGACTTACGTGGTGGGCAGAGCGAGTTGATTGCATTACCTGATCGGCGAGTTGAAGAGAGTACAAATCCAAAGCCGATGAATTTTCTAAATCAGTTAGCCTAACAATTTATTTTAAAAAGCGAGGATCTTCCATGCTTTAAATTTACGCTCACGGCCGAGAAGATTTATTTAATTATTTATTTATTTATTTGTACATTTATTTATTTGTACATTTATTTATTTATTTATTTTATTTATTTATTTGTACAAGCAGTGCCGGAGCAAAAACAATAGGACATAAGTCCCCAACTAGGTTTAAGCTCCAACCCAACCTCTCCTAAATATTAACTAATAGACTACATATTTAGTAATAGGCTGCTTAAGAAGTGCACGCAACAAGGGTATTTACCCGGCGACATTTAGGACAAATTATTTTAAGGGTACGAAAGTTGTCGCCATCAAAAACGTTGAAAAGTCTCTTGAAATAAAACGGCTTAAGTTTACGCTTAAAAGAGTCAATAGACTCAGCCTGCCTAACATCATGAGGTATATTGTTCCACAAATTTGCTATCCTATTAAAATAGAAATCCCGAAATGTTGATGTACGATTATTATTGATCTTTAAGATCAGCCCTGAGCACGCTTGACGCGTCTGACTCGTAACAGGGGAAAAATAGTAATTAAATGAACGAGTTAGATCAATATGACCATGAAGACATTTAAAAATGAAAACTAAGTCGAGATCAGTCGAGCAAGTAATTAAGCGGCAACAACTTCACATTTTCTCTTCCGACACAATCGGAAATATTTGTGCAACAATAGACTAAACAGAGTGTTCCACCTTTTCTGTTCAGAACTGTGAGAGTTTATGGAACCAAGAATTCTCTGGTCGAGTAAACAGGGCATGTTATGAACAATCAATACAGGTTTTATACCTACTTGCAAATGCAAGATGACTTTTTCTTACCGGACGCATTGATCTTGCAGCAAATTCATGAGAATGCATACAGTGATGCATCATGGATTCCTGCAGATGTATGTTAACCTCGGGAACTCGCTGCATTCTTCCGTTTTTAACTCTTCAATCACAATCTTCACGTCAACCAGCCCAAGACGTACAGCTCCGATAACTTTTCCTGCGACTGCCATCCTCTCTTCACCTTTGTATTTGATCCAATTCATCGCTGATTTAAAGACGAAGGCTTCAGAGGGTGAATTTAGGTCATCTCGACCAAGAAGGCTTAGTAGCTGATGTTCATTGATATGAGTCAGGAATTCTTTACTTTCGCAAACATCTTTGTACATGGAAGCCATCTTGGCTTCTGCAGCCTCTAGCAGATTTCTCAGACCGAGTCTTTCGGTGACTGTGCACAGCACGGAGTAGCTCTTCACGTCAATTCTGTTTTCTATGAATTTTTTCTTTACGAAATCACAATACAGTTGAACTACACTTGCGACCTGAAGTTGACTAGCTGTGAGAAGAAACTCAAATACGCTCTTCTGGTTAACATGAAGATCACCAGTGTAGATGGAGTGTAGAACGATCTTGAATATCTCCGGCGAAATGCTTCTATCTTTCAGCTCGATCATGATCCTGATTCGCTTCCTTTCTATCAGTAAATATGGAGTGGAAATAATCGCTGTACGAAGCGAGTACAATTCGGTGAGCAGCGAAAAGTTTATCGCCCACTTTCAAACGAACGTCGATAAATTCGCCTTCTCTACAGAACTTGGAACACTTAGAGAGAAGAATTCTAGAATGGGCCACCATCTTTGTGCCGTTTTAATGCTAAGATCTCTGTTTGTGGGAACTACGAAAGCAAACCAGAATGTCTTCAGTGTGGGTGATTCGCGTGACCGCCCAGTGTAAACAACACTAATTACTACTTGTCTTGGTTGCATAGTTACCGGTACCTACGCCAAGTGATGCAAAGATTAACTTACAAAGATATCGATGTCAGGGTCACTGTTGGAGTATAAGGTATAAGCCCGACGGTATTCTCTTTGCAGTTACAGTGGAAAGTAATTATGGTATATCTGAAGAAGGTCGAGGAGATAAATAAATCGTAATTTATCCAAAAACTATCGGATAACTTCATCAACCTTTATATCTTCATTTAAAACTTCTTCCAACACAACACCTCACTTTATGTCATATCTTTTGCCCTGAATGACTTTTTAAAATCGAGTTCTCCCTGCATTCTGCAGTGATGACCTCCATACACGAGGCGGCTCTTTTAGGATGAAAATCCCGTGAGGTTAACGTTAGCAAATTTAATTACAGCCTAAGGCTTTTTTCACGGCCGGTTAGATAATATTTCGTACAAAGCTGTTAGGAAATACCTTAACGACAAATGTTACACCCCGAGAAAGAGGTCTTCAACTCAGAGCTGATGTTATTACCACAGACTGTAAAATCTCAGGATGTGGCCATAATTGAGAACGTGGTGGATATACCACAACCGTGACTATTATTCCGTTTTTGCATGTGATTTTATATACGAATAAGATTCAGAGGAGATTCTTATAAAAAGTGCGTCAAAAAGCGATTTTTAAAAGACCTTATTCATTTAAATTATTCTTTTGCTCACATGAGTCCCATAACCATAATTCTCCGGTATATTACAATAGCATGAACTGTTGTCTCTATACTCGACCCTTTCGATGGCCAGAAAGGTATTGCTGACCAAGGAAGAAAAGAAAAGACTGGCAGGTTATTTATTCAGCAATTCGTCTTCAGTTATTATTCAATTAAATTAATCATAACAAATGGCAAAGCTTCCTTGTTACCGGCAACAATGAAACATAAAAAACCGAGAAAGTGATTTAGAGAGAAATTTGTGGATAATCCCTCATTACAAGAAAATAAACAAGTTAAACATGGAAACAACTCTCGTTATTCTGCTGTTAAACTCTCGTTTCTCTTGACGTACGTCTTTTGAAAGGGAAAGAGCGCTACTGACCTTCATGAAAACCTACATTACAAACATTACTCTGTCTTTAAACTCTCGCTTCTCACTGGGAGGTAGCAAAAAATTGCGTTACTGTCAACCTTTCTAAGATTCTCCAATTCATCTAAAGTCTCTAAAGGCACACGGGATACTTTTCTCCTGGTGGAATTCTGATTCCACTATCAATTGGGAAATTAATCAATAAAAAAAGCTTGTGTCAATAAACTCACAACGTTATTGGGCCATTAGGTAATATTACAAGGTAATCGATCAGAGCTTTAAGCTTTGATACTCATTATGTCTTTACCAGAGATTAGCTTATAATCCCTTGGCCTTTGCCGGTTTTTAATTCTTATGCTTAGTGCACGTTTAAGAAAGGCATCGATGTACCTTTTTATTGCAGCTCTTTAAGATAAGGCATACTCATAATCTACGGCTCTGTTTCATGACTCCTTCCCACTTCTCTTGGTGCTATCCAAAAAGTTTTACTCAATCAATGTATCGTATTATTTTGTTTGTAGGTGCCATACCCTCCGCTAATAGCACACAAAGCAAACGACAACCTTTTCTCTTGAACACCCATTAAAACTCCTTCTTTGAAACAACAGTGAATTTTAATAGCGTGCATTTGTTTAGGTATCACAACATGGCTTTCCAGTAAACTACACTGCAACAGGCATCTAGACCTTTTTCTTTTCCATTCCATATGTTAACATTTGTACCTGAGCGAAAATTCTTATCTTGGATTTGTCACCGACTTTGTTTATCTTAAGTTCTCTTTCTTCACAGGCAAATAACACAAGACTGCGTCTTTACTTACTTCTGCTAATCTTCTCAGCTGTCACCCAAGTGAATAGGATAATTCTCTTCCGGAGCAATTCTAATACCGCTGTCGATAGCAAAATTGTTAATTAAGAAATACACCCTCCTTTCAATTTCAACCGCTCTTAAGTTGCTTGACGGGATATGTTTTTGCTCCACAATAGACGAGGCGTCCCTACGTTTGTCATACACTTCCGCTTCCTCAAGTGGATAATTAAATAGAGCCCCAAAAAGATCTGTGCTTGGACGAGAACCCCCTGCCACACACAGTCTGTTATTGACTACAAAAATACTACACCCTAAATGAGGATGGCAGGTTGGCGCTATACGTTGCCATTCATTTTTCTCGGGGTCAAAACAATGCCCTACCGCTGGTTTATCGACCCGCTCACGACCATTAAGTTCTTGATAGCCATGAATTACATATATTTTACAATTCATTACTGTCGCAGCCACTGATTGGAACCTTTCTGCAGGCATTGGATCGTCTGTGAGAAAATTCAACTTTTCCCCAGCTTGCCAAACGCCACTGCTCAAACTGCATCTTCTTGTTCTTCACGTCGATTCTGTTTTCTATGAATTCCTTCTTTACGAAATCACAGCACAGTTGAACAACACTTGCGACCTGAAGCTAACTAGCTGTGAGAAGAACCTCAAATACGCTCTTCTGGTTGACATGAAGATCACCAGTGTAGATGGAGTCCAAATCGATCTTGAATATCTCCGGTGAAGTGCTTTTATCTTCCAGTTTGATCACTTCCTGGTTGGCTTCCTTCCTATCAGTAAATATGGAGTGGAAATAATCACTGTATGAAGCGAGTACAACTCGGTGACTGAGCTGGGAAAAGTTTATTACCCACTTTCAAACGTACGTCGATAAATTCACCTTGTCTACGGAACTCGAAATACTTAGAGGGGAGAAGTCTAGAATGAGCCACCTTCTTTTTGCCGTTTTGATGCTAAGATATCTGCTTGTAGAAACTACGAAGCTAACCAGAATGTCTTATAGGTGGTTCGCGTGACCGCCCATTGTAAACATTAATTCCCACTTGTAATGGTTGCATAGTTACCGGTGGTAAACGCTTAGTGATGCAAAGATTAACTTGGCCTATCCGCACTCGCGACAAAATTGTTTATTTGGACAAATTTTCTGTCATCACCAACACTTAATAAGTGCGGATGTTTTGTCGCGACTTGACAAATTTTGGCCGAAGCGGGCAAATTTTCAAACGCACCGCCGACAAAATTTGTACGTTCCGGGTAAAACCTTGGCAAAATCGACTAAATAAACAAAACCGTGTTAAACTTGTTGAGCATTTGTCGTAAACGCCACCACCAGTTTGGTTATTGAACTGCATGAGTTCAGTTTACCAAAAGATTGCAGATATTGTCTTTCATTGCGAAACTCGCGGATTTTAAACTTCAAACAACTTGAGATGAACCCCAGTAATCGGAGTTTGAATCCATATTGACAAACTATGGCGGCCAATCTTATGAGCTGGTCAGGCGCTGGATGCAGCTGGGGCAAGTTACAAATGTGGAGTGATTTTCCAGTCGCCACTTTGTCAGTCCGATAATGGAGCCGTTGAGGTGGCACAAGATCCAGAAAACTTTCCCCCCGCCACGCATAGTCTGTTATTGACAACAAAGAGACTGGAATTGAAATGAGGATGGCAGGTTGACGCGAGTTTTGTCCACACATTATACTTTGCGTCAAAACAATGAACCACAGCTGGTTTATTGACCGAACTGTTGTTTGTTCCTTCACCTTCATCTCTGCGATAACCATCAATTACATATATTCTAGTGCTCATTACTGTTGCTGCTACAGTACTCATTTTTTCCTTGTGTTCTACTTTTAAACCTACTCCCCATTGCCAACTGTTGTTTGTCAAACTGTACTTTTGTGGAGGGATTGATTCACTTATGGCGTAGAGATGGTCACCCACAGAACACAAGCTGTTAACTTCGTGGTTGTTTCCGTGATTTGGTAGTTTAACCCATAAGTTATTTACCACATCATATCGATGTATAGAATAAACACTTTGCTGATCTTGTTCAGCGACAAACAAGTAGTTTCCACTACGTTCAGCATAAAAGCATGAGCTAGTTTTTTTCATCTACTTGCGCTACTGGTGGCAAAGGTTTCCATATCTTCGCTTCGACGTCAAAATAAGCCATGCGTTGCACTGATAAATATAACAAACGCCCTTTGTACCTGATTGGCATGATGCGGGCTGACTTGATGCGTTCAGCCTCTTGAGATGCCTTAGGGTCCCTTATAAAGCTTGTAGGGTAAATGGCAACAAGTACCTGAAACAATAAGGGCCAATCATTAAAAATTCCCCTTTTCAGACACTGTGGAGTTCTGTGGAGATCTAGGCTCCAAAAATACATTAGAGCAGCTGATTAATTTGTTGCGCATGCATATTTTCATTAATATAGTATTCCTCGATTACGTTATGGAAAACGCAGCAATCCCTGGCTTATTGTACATAACTATAGACACCCCCGAGTAGGAAACTTTCCTCATCGATCGAGAGACTGAATAATTGACTGATTCCCATTGATGATCATCGAAGCCTGTCGATGATATAATTAGGATAACAAAATAACATATACATTGTGTTCCATAAGATTTCAAAACTTGGACCTAGTTGTGGGAAAATTGAGTATGGTGTGGAGAAAGAAGTGAGATCTTAGGAAAAGCTGTGATGCAAATAAAGGAAGCAATTATAGAGCCTAACTTTTCACCCTCCGAACTCTGTTACCGCCGCATGGCTGTATTTGTTTCTTTTGTTTGTTTTCTCGTTTGTACACGCATTTTTCCTCTCTCGTTACAGCATTCTTTGTGTTTTTTTTTCTCGCTTTTACCTAATCAATATTCTGTTAGGTGTTTTCGTATAATTTCGTCTCGTTAAGGCCCCTTTGCATGCGTTTTTGCTCAGTTGACTTGTGTTTTTCCATCGTTACGTTTCTTTTTATCAAGTTCGCTTACAGTCTTCTCCGCTTTTGACTTTCGTGTTCCTAGCCGTCCTAGTTATACAACGTTTCTACCGCTCGCTTCGCATCGCTTTGACTTGTATCGTACATTTCGTGAAATCGATTAAACGACATATAGTGCGTTGGACGTTTGACTTCAATAGAACTCATTGATCGAGGTTCACTTTCTCAGCAGCAAACTCATGAGAAGGCATGACGTGATGCATCATGGATTCTTGCAGATGTATCATGTTTACCTCCGGAACTCGCTGCATTTCTTCTGTTTTTAACTCTTCAATCACAATCTTCACGTCTACCAGCCCAAGACGAACAGCTCCGATAACTTTTCCAGCAACTTCCATCCTTTCTTCACCTTTGCATTTGATCCACTTCATCGCCGATTTGAAAACGAAAGCTTCGGAGGGTGAATTGAGGTCATCTCGACCAAGAAGGCTGAGTAGCTGAGCTGCACTGATATGAGTCAGGAATTCTTTACTTTCGCAAACATCTTTGTACAAGGGTGCCATCTTGGTCTCGGCTGCCTCTTGTAGATCTCTCAGACCGAGTCTTTCGGCGACTGTGCAAAGCACGGAGTAGTTCTTCACGTCAATTCCGTTTTCTATGAATTCCTTCTTTATGAAATCACAACACAATTGAACTACACTTGCGACCTGAAGCTGACTAGCTGTGAAAAGAACCTCAAATACGCTCTTCTGGTTAACATAAAGATCACCAGTGTAGATGGAGTCCATAACGATCTTGAATATCCCCGGTGAAATGATTTTATCCTTCATTTCGATCACTTCCTGGTTGGCTTCCTTCCCATCAGTAAATATGGAGTGGAAATAATCACTGTACGAAGCGAGAATAACTCGGTGAGCTGGGAAAAGCATCACCCACTTTCAAACGTACGTCAATGAATTCACCTTCTCTACGGAACTCGGAACACTTAGAGAGAAGAATTCCACGATGGGCCAACATCTTTTTGCCGCCTTAATGCTACGATATCTGCGACGAGTTCACATGACCTCCCACTGAAAACTATGCTAATTCCCATCTGTCGCCTGTCGTAATTGCTTAGTTACCACTGGAGTACGCCTATTAATGCAACTATTATTTTGCAAAGATATCGAAATCAGGTCACGTTGGGGCATTAACCCGATTATCATCTCTTAGCAGTAACAGTGGCATGTGTCAATGATGGCATTTACGACAAAAGCTCGAGGTGGTAAATAGATCGAAATTTATCCAAACAAAATTGGAACGGTTTTCTGAGAGCGAAGCTCAAGGAAAGCTTTGAGCTTCGAGGGACAGATTATGTCCGAGGAAAATATGCGAGTACGTTTTCGCGCAAAATTAAGGCTACTGTGATCATTATTGTGTTTACGTACAGCCTTCTGTTTGTTGAGGAATATTTTCTTAAAGTTTGTATTTCGCACTGTTTGGCTTTCAAACCGTGGGCACAAGGTTTACTCAGCAGTCTTCCAAAAAAGCCCGTGACGTATATGTGGGGAACACTGAGAAGAGATTGGTACAGGTTTTTGTATCGTTCGGCCTATTTGTAAGACAAATTGCTTCTTCGTCACGAGTGGAATTGAGCCGTCTCAGCTCGAACCGACATATCAACCTGGCGAAGAACCCACTCAGGTAAAAAAATGAAGAATAGGAGACAGAAGCCCATGAAGAAGATGCAAGTTCAAGAATGGAAAACACCGAATGATGGTGTTTGTGCGGTGCGCGTGTGCCTATGCCGTTGGTAGAGGAGTGTTTCTGCTGCCAAGAACTAGAGGAGCTTAATGAAAGCTTCGACAATTCCGGTTTGTATTCATTAAGGGATTATTTTTTGTATTTGTTTGTATTTCTTTGGCCGCTTCTTTGCAAAGAGTCACAGAAGGTCCATAATCGCAAACTCCATCGTTGTTATAAACCTTCTTACGACAACTAGAAGTTTTTTATTTTTCATCTAATTATTTGAAACAGTGATGGAAAGAAAATGTTTTGATTTTTGTTTTCCTTTTGGGTACTGCTAGGTGTAAAATGTATCTCCTATCATCATCCAAAATTTACTATTGCATGCTTGAACACGGATGCTTTTAACACGGTGATGGTTGCAATCCACAAAAGGCGGCCGGGCTCATCCAATTCTCGACCCTATCGTCAACAGGTAAACTGTCTTTTTATTTCTTAGCGTAATTAGGTCAATCGCTTTTGTAATTTTCCTTCTTCTGTTCTCTAGAACTTGGCGTTTGGCAGCCAACTGACAATCTACTTGGCGGGCACAAGGAGTTTTAGGGAAAAACCGTCGACGAATCTTGTGAGCTTGCTTCGTGACGGCCATAGGGAAAACTTTTCCCGATTAGAGTTATAATCACGAAAGGTTTCGATGGGCAGATCTCGAACTTTGATGTTAAATTTACGTTAATGGTTATTAGTGACATATCTTTTGTGTGTATCACATCAGTAGCCCTTATTTTCTTATGTTACGGTTTCTTTCTGACATTTACGTAAAATATACAATCTCTCATTACGGATATGAATTACTAATACATTTCCGAATAGTGATCCACTAAAAAGCCATGCAGAGCCAAACAAACGAATATCATCCCTACTGCTGTTATTAAATGATGCAATTTGCCAGGGATAGTTCTTTGGCTTGAATGACACAAACCTGACTTTGATCCTTTTTTTTTTTTTTTTTTTTTTTTTTTTTCTACTGTGCAGATCACTTTTATATTCATTTGATTATTTTATCGACTAATTTTATATTTGTAGACTTATAAAGTGCACACATTTATAGTATTTAATTATTCGTAGATCTTGATGAATGATTAGCTATGGCATCTGCTTTATAACCCCGAGGTTTGCTGGCGATGTTTGCAGGAAAGTGTGGTGCTGTGACTGTTTGGCCTCTCTTGTGGTTTGAGGCATTTTCTCTCCACAATAACATCAAGCATTGGCCAGAGATGACCATTGCTTGTCTTCTCAGACATGTGCTTTGCCACCCAGTCTTGGTTTTTTGTTTTGTTTTGTTTTTGTTTGGAAAGACCAATTTGTATTACAATTCCCCTTGGTTGGCACCCCAGGATGCAAAGTCTTTTTGACTGCCAATGTTGGCATTATGGTCCTGGGCTGTCAACTGAGTACCGAAGCAACCATGCGATTGTAGAAAAAGTGCTGCTGTATTTGTACGTATTTGTTCTAATACGATATTATACGACGTTTTCTCACTAAAAAATTTCTAATTAAGGATATCTGCCAGAGACGCTACTTTCTTAAATGTCAAGCCTCTAAGCAAAATGGATGAGGACAGCATTAAATTTCCATCTGAAATCCTCTCAAGCATTGGCTGGCTTTGCCAGGAGTACTTATGATTATCCATACATTCTAAGGTGACAAATAGTTGGCTTCCTTATGTAGATTGGAGCCTATTTCTTAATCAATTTGTACTAATATGTTTCCCAGCTGGTCAACAAAAGACAGGTATAATTTTCAAAGAATCAAGTTATGATATTTTATTCTAAAACAATTTTGTTTACCGACTGGTCAAAAGTTTGCTGAAGAGAAAAAGCACAAAGAAGACAGAAGACAACTTATTAACTCAGAAGGAGTTCCATGGCAGGATATTGTTTTGCTTGGGGAGAAAATATACTCTTCTTTGAAAGCTTATGTTTATCAATGGAACCTAATCGGCCGATGGCACAACACTACGTCATTAACATTAACCTCTCTTAGTTTCTCCCATTCATTTTTAAGCACAGGACACACTTCTCCAAGTGGAATCCTAATTCCATTGTCGTTTGGGAAATTATTGATGATGAAATACACCATCTCTTCTATTTCCACTGTACCGAGATTGTTATTAGGAATGTGACTTTCCCTGACGACAGATCCACTGTTGCTTTGCTCATTGTAAATTCACCACCTGCACTTGTACCATAAGGTGCACCAGAATTGCAATCAATCGAAATAATTCTTCCTGCAATGCATAGTCAATCGTTTATTACGAAAGGTTGGTTCTGTATAAGCACTATGAGTTGATATCTTAGATTTCCTTTCATTCCTCCAGGATCAAATCGACGAACCATGGCAGGTCTTTCATCCCAGCTAGAAAACCAGTTTCCGCTATATCTTGTTTGGCCCCTTACACATTAAATTACGAGCAAACATGAGATGAAAACTACGGACGCTTTACTACAAAATGCATTCGGACAAGCGCCGCCAGTGGAAAATTAAGTTACACACCAGCTCTTATTTGTTTTTCAATGAACCCTATGGGGTGGCATCGATTCTCTAATTGCATAGATATGATAATCAATAGAACACAAGGAATTAATCTGATGCTTACAACCTAGATAATAGGTTGAAATGCCTCCCAGGTATTACAAACTGTACCATAACGATATATAACAAAATATTCCTCCTTTTTGGCCGCTACATACAGGTGGTTACCAACGTACTCTGCACAGAAACACGCGTTTGCTTCAGTCAACGGAGCCATGGATGGTAGAGGTTTCCAGTCTTTGGTTTCAAAATCAAAGTATTGCATCTGAGCTTGAGGAATAATGGCCACAAGAACCTATCGAGAATATGGATGACACGAAAAAAACCGATTTGATGCAAAAAATGTACTCTAAACTCACTGACTGACATCGATTACAATATGAAATTAGGTTGCTTCTTTGCAGTCCCTCCATATAACTTCGACCTTTTTTCACCAAACGGCGTCAAATTGTTACCTCGAATCTCTTCTCGCACATATAGTATTCCTACACGTGCACCTGTCTATGGCATTCTATATAATCTTATTTTGTAGTTCTTATTTGTTTGAAAACCGTATCAGGTGTTTGCCAAACTGGAGTATTCTGACTTTAAAAATAGCTCGTGCCTTAGTAAAAGAGTGCAGTGCGTTTCAGCTTCCTTTCTTGATTCTAATAATGCAATTGTAATAATGGACCACTGAGTGAAGCCAACCGTGAGTCGTGTTAGCCCTGCCTAGGACCTTTTCTGAGATCTAGAATGATTAGTAACGTCGTTAACGATTTCATGAAACTCGGTTTTGTTTTGTTTGTAGCGAACTCGGAGCTTTTTGAAGGCTCAGTCGTAGCTGTACAGGAGTGACTCAAGCAAAAGCGTATTTTCCTCTGGAATCAATCGCATTTATTACGTGTTGAGCTCTTCTTTCACGTTTTGATACTCACCAGCCCCTGAGGAACGGCTCCAAAAATCTTCGCTGCAACCACCATACTTTCTTCATTGTTGTGTTTAATCCACTGCATCACAGATATGAAGATTAATGTCTCCGAAGGTGCACTGGGGTGACTGGGCTAAGAAGGCTGAGTAACTGATCTCCGTCAATGCGTGCCAAACATTCTTCGCTTTCACATACTACATTTTGCTCTCTCGGTAGCTTCTTGAAGATATTTAAGGCCACACGGCTTTAAGGAATTTCCCAGATATGAGAGTAAGTTATCAGATTGAAATCTGATAACTGTAAAGGTGCTCTATTTTCACTAGTGCTTAAGTAGTGTTCATTACTGCGAAGAAAGCTTTCATATTTATTTCTTAAAAGCGCAGTTCAGATAGATAATTTTCATACATTAATAGTCATTAAAACGAGTAGATGTGAGAAGCCTTCTGGACCCGCACAAATCGGGTATCGTTTATTAACTTGTTGAGAAATTTCCTCGACTAACCAATCCCTTGTCTTCTGTGGGAAAATTCGATGACAGAACGCTTTTTATTGAATAACTCTCATTTTCTGCTGCCAGGCGTCTACGCGCGCTTTTGCCATAAACGCGCGTCTAACTGGTTATGCAGGAGATTTTTGCGAATGAACTTGCACATTGAAATGGAAGGCGTAAGTACATCTCATATTGTTGTTCTAAAATTCATCAGCGGTGTGTAGATTAAAGGAGAACCGCTCAAAAATACTATGCGTACATTTTCCGGATCACCTAATAGAAGGGGAGAAAGCAACAAAACAAGTAGTTCAGAGGATTTTTTTTCTTTTGGTAAATATTGATATCTACAAATTACAGGTAGCTGTTATCACTTGTGTTATGAACTGATTACGTAACGATACGACACAGAGTAAAAGTTACTTAAAATAAAATCTAGTCAAGGACGTAAAAAGGAATATCTACGAGGTGAACACGACCCAACCGCCTCCATTCTGTCTAGTATGGAAAAATACTGCTAATAAAATGTCTTGAAGTACCTCTTTAGTTAATTAAAACGCTAGAGTCGAATGCCCCTCACCCCTTCGAAAAGGCCTTGTTATACACACTGCTATGTGGGTAAATGATCAAAGCATCTATTTTTAATCGGGAACACAGGTATTTGTGGGCCCGCTTTCACATTTTCCTTAAAAAGAAGCAAGATTCCAAGTAATTTTGTGATGTACATTGTAACAATATGTCTACATATAAAGTGCTTGAACAAGAGCGGAAGGGGTCCTTGAGAATCCTTTACTTTTACATCATTTTTAATGGTATAAGTCTAAGTAATTACTTAATGAATAACTGCACTACGAGTCAAAACGTCAGGTTTGTGTTCCAACTGGCGAAAGTAATGCATACAGTAAGAGCACTTTCACCCTGTCCACTATTTAGTGTTTCACATCCCATCCTTCCTCCTCACAACCATGAAACCAAGGACTGCATTTTGGTCGATTTTTGCTAAGTCATCCCATTTAGAATCCAGACTCCCATGTGCGATTCTAATCCCACTGTCAACTGGAAAATTATTGATGAAAAAGTACACCCTCCCCTCTATTTCCACTGCATTACGAATGCTGGCGGGAATGCGTTTTTGCTCAACAACAGACCAGGTGTTGGTTTCTTCGTTGTACATTTCTACAGATGCGTGGTTACCTTTTGGAAGATTATTCCTGTCAATCCGATCTTTACCCCCAGCAACGTAAAGTTTGCCGTTGACCACTATAAGACTGGATCCGAAGTGACAAAAATTGGTTGTTGCTTTCTCTGTCTTCCACTTATTTGTTTGTGCATCAAAACAGGTTAAAACTGCCGGCGAGACTGAGGAGACTTCCCGACCGAAATGCGTAAGAGTGTAGCACCCATAAAGAATAAACACTTTTGAATGCAAGACAGCTGCACCACTAAGCGAACGAGCATTATCGATGGACTCACGACCAAAGTCATGAAAGAGCGAACGAGCATTATCGATGGACTCACGACCCAAGTCATTAGAGGGCGAACGAGCATTATCGATGGACTCACCACCAATGTTGTGCCATTTACGTTTAACAAAATTGTAGCGGTAAGAAGCAAGGCTGGGATTGGCAAGGATTACATACAAGTAGTCCTCTAAAAGACACAGATTTTTTATTTCACCACATGGGTTTGGAAGTCTCTCCCACACATTTGCCTCTTGGTTATAGTAATAGAGGCAGTAACCAATGGAGTCATTTGCGGCAACAAACAAGTTATCGCCAACAGATAATGTACAGTAACAGTGAGTGGCCTCAATTGGCGGTGTAGCCATTGGCAGCAGTTTCCAAGCCTTAGCTTCGACGTTGAAGTACTGTATTCCAGCCTGAGGCGAAACAGCAACGAGAACCTAAAATATAATCGCAAGGTTACCAATATGATGACCGTGAATAAAATAACCGAAATGAACGAGGACAATTGAGGATAATGGAAAACAACATGGACTGCTGATTTCAAACTTGATTACACTCGGCCTAAGATACATTGCATGTATAAAAAAAACCACTACTGTAGCCTTTTCGGTCTCACATTTAAGTTTCAATCTCATCTTCACTCACCGGGCTCTTTGATCGTGGCTTTATTTGTTTCGTAGCGGATTGAGGTTTGTGGGAAGGTCTGAGATTATAAATTGCCGCCTCGTGGACTTGCGTGTAAATCTCGGGAACTTGCTTCATCTCCTTCGTGTTCAAATCATCAATCACAACTCCAATGTCTGCCAGCCCCAGACGTACAGCTCCGATTACTTTGGCTGCGACTGTCATCCTCTCTTCCTTCTTGTGTTTAATCCACTGCATTACTGATTTGAAGACGAACGTTTCAGAAGGTGCGTTGAGGTCATCTCGACTGAGAAGGCTGACTAATTGGTTTCCATCGATGTGCGTTAGGAATTCTTTACTCTCGCAGACATCTTTATACATCTTAGCCACAGTACACTCTGCAGCGTCTTGTAGATCTTTCAGCTTATAGCTCGACGCAATTCCCCAGATGCGACAGTAAGTTTCAAAGTCGAAGCGAATCTTCACGAACTCCTTCAACAAGAAAGTACAACACTGATGAACAACACTTGCGACTTGAAGGTGATCTGCGGCAGCAAGAACTTTGGATACAGTTTTATTGTCGACACGAAGCTCTCCAGTGTACACAGAGTCCAGTATAATCTTTAAAACATCTGGTGAGATGCTTCCATCTTTGAGCTCGATCACTTCCTGGTTGGACTCCTTCATTCCGTCTGTAAACATGGCGTAGAAATAATCACTACTCGCAGCCAACACGATGCGATGAGCTGGAAAGATGTCTTCACCAACTTTTAATTGAACATCGATAAATTGACTTTCGTTTCGAAACTGAGCACACTTTAACAGAAGAATGTCAGCGTGGGCAACCATTTTGCGACAGGAAAGGATCTCGCTGTACTTCCGAATATCAACAATACATCAGACAGTGCCTTGTAGCGATACGGTGTTTGAGAGATCGCGTGATCGCGTGAGAGCTACACGCCAACGTCATCTCGTTACCTTGGTAACTACATCTTCCTTCCAATCTCGTGGCAGGGAAAGAAGCATTCAGGCATGGAATGCAAAATAATTCCGCCTGAAATGCAGATTATTTAATGGATAATTACTGAGGCATATGGCATTATGAGAAATATTGCAGCCGGCTTCGGCCTACGGCCTCAGAAATATTGCAGCTAGCTGAGGCCGTAGGCCGAAGCTGGCTGCAATATTTCTCATAATGCCATGTGCAGAAGTAATTATCTGTTATAATTATTGATCCCCATGAAATCCTATTGTTCTGTGTCATCGCACCTATGTGTGATGATTGTGATGCTCATTGCTATTGTTCTTTGTTGCGATGAATATATATTAAATTTTAATTGTGCCGAGGGTTGTTATTGTAGCTTGTTGTTATAGTTGTTCAAAACAGTTCTAATGATGGAATTAATTCGTGCAAGGCGTGATACACTGCTAATTTGCATACTTTATAAGCCAGAGAATTCAGTCATTTTACTCAGTGCGAACCTGGGTTTAGAAAGAGGATGGATTCGTTGGAAGACGAGGGATTATTTACTACACAGAGCTCTACGAAGGCAGATATTTCAACAGAAATCGGAGGTAATGTAGTGTAACGTTTAGACATTTCTGTCAGTGCTTTAATTCTTTATCGACTTCTGAAGGCGGCGTTTCTATTTTCTTTTTTTAAATAGGCAAAGATTTAGAACGCCAATTACAGCTTCAGAATGCGAGAAATGGGCGTGGGTTTTGAAAGTCTTTGAGGAGTGGAAGAAGCAGAGAAATGAAGCGGTTTTGAAACAAGATTACAGTGGCGAGGCAGTAATTCAACAAGATATAGACGAGATGTCCGACGAGATGTAGGACTTTACATTGGCTCGTTTTGTTGCAGAAGTGAGAAAGGAAGATGGCCAAGAGTATCCTGGAAAGACGATTTATGAAATTTTGAGTAGCATTCAAACGTATTTACGTGTGCAATGTAAGCGAAATATAACTTTGATCGACAAGAAAGGTTGTACAATTAGAAATCGGAATTTTGCTTTAAACTTTATAATGAAAGAAAGAGCACGGCAAGGTATAGGAGTAGATGTTAACCATGCAAATTTGATAACACAGGAACAAGAAAACTATTTGTGGGAACATGGTTTTCTAGGTAGTGGAAATGCAGAATTACTTCGCGATACGTTGGTTTGGGTTTTAGGCGTTCAGTTTGCTCTGAGGGCTGGGCAAGAACACAGAAACTTGAGACTAAGAAATTCACAGTTGTCTCTACAGTGTGACGAATTGGGGCGTGAATTTTTGCAGTATACCGAGGATATCCGTAAGACAAATAATGGGGGATTGAGCTATTTGCGTATCAAAAGGAAAGTTGCCCGGGCATATAAGAATTTGACAGATGTTGAGCGATGCCCTGTTGAGCTGTATAAACAATACTTGTCTCACGTGCCAAATGAAGCCAACGACAACGCATTTTATTTGCGCGCTTTGCCAAAGTCAAATGGGGAAATATGGTACTACAAAAGGGCAGCAGGGAGAGAAAGTTTAGGAAATGTTGTAAAGAAAATTATGAAAAAAGCGCAGTTCGTTGGCCACTACATTAATCACTCTCTCAAGCGTTCTTGTGCTACGCGGTTGTATGATGGTGGTGTTTCAGAACAACTTATCCTAGAAACGACCAGTCATCGGTCTTCCGATGGTGTCAAGAGCATATAAATGTACCTCATCAGCACTCAAAAGGGAAGCAAGCGAAATTTTGCAGGGTTCTCTTTCAAAAAAGGCTGTAATTGATGTAGAGAAAAAGGACGAAAACGGTGCTAGGGAAATTTATACTGCACGAGAGGTTAAAATGGTAAGTCCGGAAAAATGCGATCAAGAGGGTAGTAATCAGTCAGTAGTTGTTAGCACTAATTCCACTAGAATTGTTATTTCCTAGAAATAAACTGATGAATATAATACTTCTTAATGCAATAGATTGTGCTTCATACTATCAGTCTCCGTGACTGTATTTATTTTCAGTGTTTGAAAGTTTTAGTTGATTAAAGTGGCACTTCGAAACAAAAAATTAAGTTGCAATGAACGAGAGTTAAACGCAAACTGTAATGTTGACAATGTGGTAAGCTATCAGTTTTGGTGCGCTTTATACCTTAAATTTCCTAAAACAAGTTGCAATATATCTAATAATTGTAACCTGCACACTGCAGTATTTTTAATTTTGCAGCCTGGACACTGCAATATTTTTAATATTGCAGCATGCTTAGTTAGCGCGTTTAATTATATTACCCCTGATAATTTCCCTGCTAACATAAAGGACCGTTTTCCTCATACAGTTGTTTCGTCATCTTAAAGACTACAATCGTTGATTTAATGCAGAGAGAGAACAATAAAATTTCATGGGGATCAGTAATTATAAAGTGTTGCAAACAAACTTGATGATCTTCCCGAAAAGCAAAAATTCTCGTTGGAAAACTTCAAACTAGTTGCTCATGAAGTCATTACCAGCAAAAATTCTCGTTAAAAAACTTCAAGTTGCTCATGAAGTTATCATCAGTTGTGTTTAAGGACCTAAATATATATTTTAGGCTCCTCAGGCGGTTTTTGAGCCGCTGAAAGTCTTAACGATTTCGTCCACTAGATGGGCAGATAATAAGCGAAGCCCAGATTACATTAAGGGCGAGGACTGATCCCCTCTTACTTTACAGGCAAAATGAAAATTAAAATTCTTAATGTCTTTCTCGTATTTTTAAATCCGATTAAGCTCAGGCTGAGTACTTTAGCCTGCATAATCAGTTATATGTGCAACGTGAGCCCTTTTGGTTAATTACTCCATGAGTGACAAAGACAGAATTTCTCCTTACAATATCGATACAATATCGAGCAGAAAAGTCATGAGAATAAAGAAAAATATCAACTAAAGGATTCCCGGTTTGATCAGATACCAAATTCTTAGAAGTGATGTGATAATTCTATGGCAGACAGTAAATCATTGCGTCATTGACCGAGCGTGATGTCTAGATGGCTGGATATTGACCGAGTTCTTTGTTTCGAGGTCAATAAAAACGCAAACAAAAAAAACGAGGCTGATATCCAGGCATAAAGGCTGATAGTTTCTAAAGAAACTGTTTGGGGCTGCGTCGGTGGGGGTAACGAAATAATTTGGATATATCAAAGTTGAAATGGTAAATTAGCCACCGTTAAATTTCGTTCCCATTTCTAAAACAACGGACGAATTCTCAATTAAACAAGACGTAGAAAAATTCCTTCGCCGCGTTCAATTAAAAGCCTTTTTTCACGACAAAGAGGATGATTCTAACACCTCGAACAAAGACACTTTCGAAACACTTCAGACTCGAAAGTCTGAATGGACTCCTCCGGAGGGTCAGTTAGTATCATTAGACTTTTTTATCAAAAAATGTCGCCACGATATCAACAAACTTAATTTCAATCGTATTACCAAATTTTCCAATCTCTCTCCTGAAGAGTGGTCGGCTCTAAAAAGCCTTAGAAAACGCAAAGACATAGTTATCAAAGCGGCCGATAAGGGCGGCTCAGTCGTTGTTTGGCGCACCGACCCCTACCAAAAAAAAGCTTTGCGGCAACTTTCTGACACCTCTTTTTATCAAAAGGTCGACAAAGACCTCACTGCCAGCAATCAAAACACCATCAAGAATACGATCAACCAACTCATAACTAAACAAGAATTGCCGGCCTCAGCAAATAATCTCATCAGAACCACTCGCAGAACTTCTTGTATTTACTTTTTACCTAAAATTCACAAACCTAACAACCCGGGTCGGCCCATTGTCTCGGCTTGCAGTTGCCCTACCGAACTTATCTCCAGCTATCTAGACAAAATTATGGCTCCCATCGTCAAAACTTTACCATCATATGTTAAAGACAGCCAACACGCTCTTCAAATTTTTCGCGACTTTAATTTCCTTGGCCAAAACAAACTTCTTTTCACCATGGATATTACGTCTCTTTACACTGTCATTCCTAATGTCGAAGGTCTTCTGGCCCTTAAACATTTTTTTGATCAACGTACTGTTAAGGAACCTAAATCTGAAACACTACTACGCTTAGCCGAACTAGTCCTCACACTCAATTGTTTTTCATTCGGGGACAACTTCTTCAAAAAAACCAATGGTGTAGCCATGGGTACCAAAATGGGACCTAGCTATGCCAATCTTTTTGTAGGTTTTGTCGAACACCAATTTTTTAGCCAATACAACGGCTCCAAACCTGAACTCTACGGTCGCTACATTGACGACTGCATCGGCGCTACCTCCTCTACCAGAGAGGAGCTGACTCAATTCATTACCGCAGTCAATTCTTTTCACCCGGCTCTGAAATATACCTGGGAAATTTCTGACAATTCTTTATCCTTTTTAGACATCAAAGTTTCAATTGAAGGCAACGGTTTATGCACTAGTGTGTATTACAAACCTACAGACTCGCATAATTACTTGTTGTATTCGTGTTCGCATCCATCTCACGTTAAGAATTCCATTCCTTTTTCTCAGTTTCTAAGACTCCGTCGTTTATGTAATGATGACTCTGATTTCCACCACAAATCAGAGTCAATGTCCAGTTTTTTGATAAACGTGGTTACCCTGTTTCTGTCGTTCAAGCGGGTTACCACCGCGCCCAACTTATTGATCGACATTCAGCACTACAAACGTCACAAAAGGAAGATTCCGACCGCATTCACAACCACTCAGTTAAATCCATCATTCTTAAAGACTTTGTATTACTTCAAAACGATCCAGAGACAAGCACTACCTTTTCGCAGCCTCCGCTCATTTCATTCAAACGCGACAAAAAACATAGGCAATTTTTTGGTCAGAAGTTCTTTTCAGACTAATGACCAACCAGGCACTTTTAAATGCGCTCGTGCACGATGAAAAACGTGTTCTTTCATTCACAACACTGAAAAAATATCGGGACCCAAACGATGCATTAAGATCACCGATCACTTCACGTGCACTTCCGCCAATGTAATCTATTGCATAACTTGCACTTATTACAAAAAGATATACATCGGCGAAACAGGCAGAGGACTAGGTGACCGATTCCGAGAATACCTTCGAGACGTGGAAAGGAGTGACAAGGACACATCGAAACCAGTCGCTAGACATTTTAATTTACCTAATCATTCTAAGTAACATATGGCAATCTGCGGCCTTTCCTTACACTTAGGTAGCAAGGAAAGCCGTAAAACTCTTGAACAAAAGTTCATCTTTCAAACCGGCAGTCTAAATCCCACAGGTATCAACGAACGCTTTTCATTCCACTAATTCATTCGTGTTTTTCTCGTTGCCGTGCTCCCACCAATAACGGTAAGCTCCATTTTACGCCTTTAAAAGCACACACAACCCACAATTCCTCTATTCGCTCCGACGAAGGGCTAACGCTCGAAACATCAGCTTTAGTAATCGTTACGGTGGCCAGTTTACCATTTCGACTTTGTTGATATATTCAAATTAAAACTATCTAAATGATATCCAGGCATCTTGACCGCACCAACTTGATGTAATAAGAGTCAAGAATGACTTGTTTCTGTGGAGAACCGGGAAAGAAATCGGAGCGTGTTTGTAGCACAATGAGTACATCTGGGGAACTCACGAGAGTCGTTTAATTTTTTCTTTGTTTTGACTGTCTTCCAACACTTTCTGCAACTCCATCGCTGACATAGTCGAAAAAGCTACGAACTTTGTAAGTCCGCTCCACACAATTTTTTTCTTGCTCGGGATCAAAGCGGGCAATCCCAAGCGGGCAAGATGGGCCCATCTTGCCCGCGTTGGTAGCCAACAGAAGACTGGTACAGGATTTGCTTCATATTGCCCACCTGTGCTGTCAACTGCACAATAAAGAGAATCAGGCTAATGACATAGTGGCAGTGAAAGGCTTAATAAGAACACTGACAACCTCAGCTAAGTATTCTGTTTATAAAAGGCAGTTCGCAGGGAAATTGGAGACTAATAGGCAATATAGCATCAAAACAGAAATCATTTGGAGGACTGAATCAAAGGCAAAATCTGTTTAATATCAGTTGTCGTGGTTTAGAATACAAATTGAAATTAAGTATTACACACTTTTCTTTCAAGCCTTGAAGGACATTTGTCCGAAAACTGTCCAAATTACATGTACTTTGAAAGGTTGCGTACAAGATTGAAATTGTAAATAAAATCCTGACAAGCTCAAGCCTGCCGTTGAAATTAACCCCTGCACTGACATGCTAGCTGATATCGCCTCTGAGAACCAAGGGCGAAGCTCATAAAGCTTGCATCATTCGGCATGTAGGGTTTCTTAAACATTCTGCAATTTCTACGTCTGAAGTTTTCAGCTCTGATTTTACTCCGGTCGTTCTATGGTAATTACTGTTACCATTTACATGGACTTACATTTATATTTAAGTCAGTTCCTTTCCTGCTCATGAATTTATTATTTTGTAAAAGTGTGATTTGGACTCAAGGATTAATGGAACTGGTTTTTAAGTTGGATCAACACACAAGAAGTTACTCCAACCTACTAATTTTTCATGCAAGTTGACTGCTATACAGCAGCTGCTTATCATTTAACCTTTGAACTGTTCGTTATCTCTTTGCTTCTTCCAAATCAGGAAAGTGAATGAATTTATTCGGTTTTAAGACATTCTCTCTTTAGAGGAAAATAGCAAGGAACTGCAGATTTATCAATGTTTCCTAAATTTTCCCACTCACCCAGCGGAACACGATACAGCTTCCCTGGTGGAATTCTTATCCCACTGTCAACTAGAAAATTAGTTATGATAAAGTACAACCTGCCATCTATTTCCACTGCATTGAGATTGTTAGCGGGAATACGTTTTTGCTTAACAAAAAACCAGGTGTTGGTTTCCTCATTAAACATTTCCACTGGCGCTGGTGTACCGTATGGACTGAGACTGTTAAGAAGATTACAATAGCCCCCAGCAGCACAGAGTTCGCGATTTACTTCGAAAAGCCTGGATCCAAAGTGAGGGTAACAGGTTGTTGCCTTTTCTTCCCACTCATTCTTAGCTGAGTCGAAACATTGTAGCACTGCCTGCTGATATTTTCTTCCTGCTTGGCGCATATCGCCACAAAGGACAATTATTGTTACCTTTGAATGAACTATTGATCCAAAATTGCGAGCCTGATAGGTACAATTTGTGTTCAGTTTTGCAATACTTTGCCACTGCCTTTTAGCAATGTTGTATCTTTGAGGAACCTGGTCTGAATAAGAATAGCATAAATATAGTCCCCTAAAACACATCAATTGTTAACTGAATATGTACCGGACGAAAACTGCTTTGTCTCCCAAGCATTTCTCTCCGTGTCGTAACGATAAAGGGAAATATCATAATCGTTAGCTGATCCTGCTACAAACAAGTCGCAGCCAAAAGAGACTGCAGAATCGCAACGACATCCTTGGATCGACGGTACTGTCGATGGTAAATATTTCCTTGATTTGCTTTGGAAATCAAAATACTTCATTTGAACATTGGGAAGAATTGCAATGAGAGCCTGAAATGAAGATGAACATCATCAATCAAATCTTCTACACTAGCGCGGCCCTCTGTTGGTTGTGACGATCAAAAAAAAGGGACCAAAGAAACTTAGTCATTCACAGACTTTCTCACTCCATTGCCCGTCACTCGCCCGAATTTTTTTTTCTTCTCCCACCAACCGAGAGCTTGACATGAGCTAGATCTCTATAAAGAAAAAAAAAAAAACCAGACCCTTCTTACTTTGATAATTTGGGCAGTGTATCATTTTCTTTGCTTTAAAAGAACTACCCAGTTCGGGTACGGCCATGTTCTTACAGTTATGGTATCACAATGACTTAATAAATAAAAGTGAGCTGATTATATATAGCTATATATCTAAAAGGATCGTGAGTTGTTCAGTATGTTCTACAACGAAGCTGGCTATTTTGAATGAGAATCAGTGAAAAAAAACCATATACTTACTTGACTTGTTGATCTTGGTTTAGTTCTTTTCTCTGCAAACGCGAAGAAGGCAGAGGGCATGTTGTTATGGACTAATGCTTCATACACTTGTTTGTGAATCTCGAGATCTCTCTGCATCTCTTCAGTATTCAGTTCTTCAATCACAACTCTGATGTCCACCAGCCCTAGACGAACAGCTTTAATAACTTTGGCTTCGACTGCCAACCTCTCTTCTTTCTTGTGTTTAATCCACTGCATCACTGATTTGAAGACGAACGTCTCAGACGGTGCATTGAGGTCATCTCGGCTGAAAAGAGTAACTAATTGATCTGTGTCTATAATCGATAATAATTCGTCGCTTTCACAGATATCCTTAAACGTTGATGCCATCTTGCGCTCGGCTGCCTCTTGTAGATCTTTCAGGCCCTGTCTATCAGCAATGGTGCAGAGCAAGCAGTAATTTTGCATTTCAAGTCGGAGCTGAACGAATGCTTTCTCAAAGGCCATCCCAATTTAATGTTTCGCTTCCCATCGCCCTCCCTCTCGTGAGGATCGGTCGGTCGGTCGGTCGGGCAAAAAAAAATAAAAGGAAAGAACACTTGAAGGGGTCTGGGTGCGAGAGAACGCCAGGCTGCTAAGTACGAAAGCTTGGTTACAAAGTTAACCCGAAAACGTGGTTTCTTCGTTCGTTATTCTTTATCTACAATGGCAGACAGTAATTCATGTGCACTTGTGATAAGATTACGAAAAGAGAAGAGAGTTGTGGCCTTACCTAGGGTAAAGTTCGTTCAAAATGTTCTTGAATGCAACTTCGTGTTAAAACTAAACTTTCAGTCGCCCCCATTATGAGATTGAAACTGACAAGCAAGACTGTTAGAAAGTTACTGTTTAATGAAAAAAGCTGTCCTGACGAAATGTTCTTTTCCAAGAAACATTCAGTTTGTGTTCTAGTTACTTTTGCATGTTTAGTCTTGAAGGTATAATCAGATGGTAAAATATGTATATTAAAACGACTGTCAAATGTCTAAAAAGGCTTTAAAAACGTTGCAGGAATTTTTTTTTCTTTACTTTTCCAAAAAAAATTGGTCGGACGGGCGATGCGAAACGAAGCATTGAATTGGGATGGCCTAAGAAATCACAACACTGTCGAACAACAGTTGCAACTTGAAGATGATCTGCTGCAGCAAGTACCTCAATCACGTTTTCCTTAGTGATATCAAGAACTCCATTGTAGATGGAGTCTAAGATGAACTTTAAAGTGTTTGACTTGAAGTTTTTGTCTTCTAGCTCGATCACTTCCTGGTTTGACCCCTTCACTCCATTTGTGAACATGGCGTAGATATAATCACTATTCGCAGCCAACACTACGCGATGAGCTGGAAAGATATCTTCCCCAACTTTCAGTCGAACATCTATAAATTGACTTTCTTTTCGAAACTGAGAACATTTGGAAAGAAGAATATCAGCATTGGAAACCATTTTGATAAAAGTAAAAGATCTCACCATTATTTGATATTAACACCGTATCGCACAATACTACGAAAAGATGAATATGGCTTTTAAGTGATTGCGTGATTGCGTGATTGCGTGAGTTGAATAAATAGTAACGTCAGCTCGTTTCTATGGCAACTAGTTTGACATGTATACGATTTCTCTCATGCTCACGCGTTGAACGAGCGTATCACTTTATAGAATGTAAACACAATTCAATTGCCGCTAGTCGAGTATTAAGAACGAATATCACCATCTTCTCCCTGAGGCAAAACTCTAGCTACGAAAACTGAAGTTGGTTTCTCGCAAGGACGTAAGGCTATGAGATAAAGAATCAACGAATGGATGCAAACCAATTCTCAAATTTTGTATTTTTTGCTCATTATCCAAGTCATCGTCGAGTCAGTGAAAGTTCCGAAAATCTCTTCTCTTAGATGAATGAATTATAAAGTGAACCAACAGTGCATGTTCGTGGCGAGGTCTCTATTCATGGTGCCTTATCAAGAGAGAATTGATCCCCTCTTGTCTCTAAATGAAACTTTTTAATCTTTCGAATTTCTTAGGGTCGATGTCGCATTTTTAGGAACTGATTAAGCTTAGGGCTCCTTGCGTGATCGATCACGCGTGCAACTCAAACCCTTGTGTCTGGCCACTCAAGCGGTCATGAAAGGTAACAATCATCTTTCATTTTCAGCGCACATTTAATAATAATAATAATAATAATAATAATAATCCATTTATACAGCGCCTTTTCTACAAGATTCAAAGGCGCTGTTTACAAAAATTTGATAAAGCTAGACTGAGTAAAAATAATCACAAGAAATTGATATTAAAACTGGGCGCTAACTACACAATAGATAAATGTACACGATAGATAGCAAATATTTATCAATTCATAAACATCACGATTCACAAGCTCGAATAGAAAGAAATTTTTTAAAGTTTGCGTTTAAAATCGTCAATTGAGTTTGCATATCTACGACTTAGGCAGGGGACTGTAATTAAACCACAACGCGTGCAGAAATAGGAGACTTACATTGAGAAGCATCTATGGTTTAACTCCAATTGCAGAGATTTAGAAATGATTTGGAGAATTCTAAAAAAGGAAAGAATCCGCATTGTCATGGGTTAGAGGACAAGTTGAAATTAACTTCTGTGCAAATTTTATTACATCCTTTGAAGAAGCTTATTTGAAAGAAAAAAATAAACATTTTATGCGAGGAAAAAAGACCTAAAAAGGTTCTGCAAGGTTGGATATAAGATCCAAGGTTCTATAATAAGTCCTTAAATATCCCGAACTCTACCATATATCGATTTGAAGTAAACCGATATACAGACTGCATTTGCAGCTGACACTGTCAGGAAAACCAAGAACAAAACCCATAGATCAAAAGTTCCTTTAATTTGGTTCATAAGAACTTCGTAAAACATCCTACAACTACTACAATTAAAAGTTTCGGCGCTAGTTTTACACCTTCATAGTTTTTGTGTGGTTAGTACTTCTTACAATTTCCATGGACTGTACTGAAGGTTTTTAAGGTTCACTCTCACTCTTAGACTTATGTTTGGACACTAACATGATTGAAACTGTTTTAAAGTTAAATCACTGGAAACTACAAATGAACACAAACCAACTAGGTTTCTGTACACGCTTATCAGGATACAGCAGCTGTTCATCTCTACTCATTTATTGCTCCTTATCTTTTAGTTCCTTTCAGCTATCAAGGGTGAATGAATATCCTCAATCAGTTTTCAGGAATTCTCTCTTTAAAGGCAAATAACAAAGGACTGCAGATTTGTCAATGTTGCCTAAATTTTCCCACTCACCCAACGGAACAGGATACAACTCCCCCGGGGGAATTCTAATCCCACTGTCGATTGGGAATTTATTTATGATGAAACACACCCTCCCTTCTATTTCCACAGCATTGAGATTGTTAGCGGGAATATGTTTTTGCTCAACAACAGACCAAGTGTTAGTTTCTTCGTTATACATTTCTACAGGTGCTGGAATGCCATAGGGACGTCCATCGGCACCAATCGAAAGAAAGCCCCCAGCTAGGAAAAGCATGTTGTTGACTACAAAAAGACTGGATCCAAAGTGAGGGTGGCAGGTCGTTGCCTTTTCTTCCCATTCATTTTTATTTGGGTCAAAACACTGTAGCACTGCTGGAGAATAGATTCCGTTACCCAAATGGGTCCTACTGCCATAAAGTACAAACACTTTCGCATTTACTATAACCCCATTATTGCAGGCTACAAAGTAATAGCCTACTTTACCTGGTTTTGAAATACTCTGCCATAACCTTTTAGCCATGTTGTATCTTTGAGGAACCTGATCTGAATCAGAGCTAATTGCATAAATATAGTCGTCTACAATACATAAATTGTCAATCCATCCACTGGACGAAAGTGGCTTCACTTTCCACACATTGTTCTCTGTGTCGTATTCATAGAAGGAATTGTTGCCATTTGGTGCTAATCCAGCAACAAATACGGTGTTCCCAACAGAGACTGCTGACCAACAACGGGTTGACTCGATTGACGGTATTGTTGCAGGTAAAGTTTTCCATGTTTTGTTTTCGACATCAAAATACTTCATTTGAGCTTGAGGCAGAACTGCAACCAGAACCTAAAATGAGCAAAAAATATGATGCTTCAACTGATTTTTAAACAATCGCGTGCTTAGCGTCAAGATATAGAAATTACAACGACGACATTCAATAAATTCTTCCACGTAGTCAATTTTTGTAATGATGCTTTAATCCACGCCACATATGTTTATGTTTGTTCAGTAGTGTAATGTTGCAACGCACCCCTACCCCCGGGGGTATGGTTTTGACACTAAGAAACACGTGTTAGTGATGACGACTTAAATAAAGTCTTGAGTCTAGTACTAGTGTTGACTGGTCTCCAAGGAAGCGAACTCTCATCTGTAGGTTACAGTATAAATGTTGCAGAAGCCTAAGGTTGTCACATAATAATCGGCACCAAGGTGAATTGTAAATAAATAGATTAATAGAAAAAAGATACACCAGAGCCTCTACTTACTTGACTTGCTGATCTCGGTTTAGTTCTTTCCTCAGCAAACTTCGAATTGCGAGAAGGCATATGCTTAAACAGGGATGTCTCATGTAGTTGCCTGTGAATCTCAGGATCTCTCTGCATCTCCTCTGTATCTAGTTCTTCAATCACAACTCTGATGTCCACCAGTCCCAGACGAACAGCTCCAATAACTTTGGCTGCAACTGCCATCCTCTCTTCCCTCTTGTGTTTAATCCACTGCATCACGGATTTAAAGATGAACGTCTCCGAAGGTGCACTGAGGTCATCTCGGCTGAGGAGGCTGAGAAACTGGTCTGGTTCAATAATGGACAAGAATTCTTCGTTTTCACAGGTATCCTTAAACTTTAAAGCCATTTTGCTCTCTGCTGCCTCTTGCAGATCTTTCATTCCGTATCTATGGGCAACCGTGCAGAGCAGACAGTAATTTTGCAGATCGAATCGAAGCTGAACAAATTCTTTCTTCAGGAAATCGCAACATCGTTGGACAACACTCGTCACTTGAAGATGAAATGCTGTAGCGAGAACCTCAAACACGTTTTCCTCGGTGACATGAAGATCTTCAGTGTAGATAGAGTCTAGGATGATCTTTAGAGCATTTGATGTTATGCTTTCGTCTTTCAATTCAATCATTTCCTGGTTCGACTCCTTCATTCCATTTGTAAACATGGCGTAGAAATAATCACTACTCGCAGCCAACACGACGCGATGAGCTGGAAAGATATCTTCACCAACTTTTAATCGAACGTCGATGAATTGACTTTCGCTTCGAAACTGGGAACACTTGGAGAGAAGAATATCAGCAAGGGCAACCATTTTGCCGAAGGAAAGGATCTCACAGTACTTCAGAAGGCGCAGCCACTTTGAAGAACTTGCATGAATCCATCACTCGCTTGATCGCGTGACCCGAGATCAGTTTTAAACGATGAATCACGAAACCATGCGTTTGGCAACATTTGTATCTCCCAGGGGACGTGGGAAAGGTGGATTTAAAGAGATAAGGAATCGGAGATCATTTGAGCTCAGTTTCTCAATACTTAGGAAGAAAAGGGTAACAACTACACCAGACACAGTGTTGTTCAATTACTACAATTTTTTTCACCTCAACAACACTCCGTAGATTATTTATTAACTAGGGCACCTAACCTGAACAGACATTTAAGTAACAGGGGAGACTGCCGGAAGTTTAGAGTTCTTTTCCCTGGCAGTTACAACAGATCTTTTGTCTGTACTGACTAGCCCGAGATGCTAAGACAAGAGCTTTTTAGTTGATTATCAAGGCTCGCCAGAATTTGTTCCATTCTTCGGCCGCTGTCCACGTCTCAAAACGTCTGAGTACTTAGGACGCTAGATTTTAATTGACTTCACTCCTTCGAGGAGTATTGTTTTATCCGCTTTACATTTAAAGATGTACAAACAAATTTATATTTGTCACGCACCTCAATTTTTACCGTCAGTTAAGTTCATTGCGGTTTCTGATGATCGTATAATAGTTATATTAATTACACCGATGGACATTCAGCGGCAATTCCGCAAAAAGTCAAGCTTATGCATTTCAGCGAGTGCTTAACTTGAACCTTGAGTTAACGTGGAGCGTAAATATGATTGTAACTCTAAGTTTAAAACATGAATTCGCTAAAATGTGCTGGTGTGTCAGCATTTTTAGTTTAATTTTTTTGAGTAATGTTCAACTGGTATCTCTGGATCTCGATCTTAAAAAGCAGTAAGAAGCATCGAGCAAGCATCGATATAAAGACCTTACTGAAACCTCTATATCATTTGCTCTAGCATTTAAACGCAATCTCCAATCTCAACCGAATGTTTGCATTCGTTGATTGCATGGCTGGGTCTGTAAAGTACTATGAGCCATAAAATGTCTAACATACACATTGGCAATGCTTCAGTGTACCTAAATAATCAGTAATTACGTGTAATAGAACTGCGCCTTAGTGAACATGATAAAATGTACATTAAAATGTAAATATAACAGGTTGAGTCAATCTGACTAACTAGTTCAATGAAAGCGTCCCGCATTTATCAATGACATCATTACAGTTATAACATCAGGTTTCATTTTCTCATGTTCATTTCACACTTACGGTAAGGCTAGCCCTTATGATTGCAACTTTATTTTAATTACGGATGCGCTGGGCCACTTTTAATGCGGAAAGAAAATGTTATTAAAGTCAATAATGTTTGTGCACTTATAAATGTCTCTCGCAGCGAAACGTACGGTATGCTTCTTCACCTCATCATTGTACCTTAACGCGCTCAATATAATCATATTATAGCTCCAAATTAATGACGGTATAAGATTCGAAAGACGATTAACCTAGGTTAAAAATCTACTTTCAGTCTCATTCATATACATCGAAAACTCTATCGTTATTATAAAGGTAAAACAGCAAGAGTCTGTGTTAACATGCTAGTCCCTAAATTGTCTAAGGTGAATAATCAAGAAAGAAAATCGTACTTTGAATCAGATCTCCTACCTCTGTTAATTTTGAAAATCCGAAAAAGTGGTTGAGACTAAAGAAAAGAAAACAAAATGAGTGCATCCCAGTCCCTCTCAGTCTCAACCATGCATTAAATGTTATATCGGGGTGACTTTATAGTTCCAAGACAGGCGTAATCAGCGGAAATTTTTTTAGACATTTCATCCTTTCATGACATTTTATGATCTGGTGAAAATTTTATAAACCTAACCATTCAGCTCTGACACTTATAATTTTGACTAGGTGATAACTTCATTTTGACCCTTAATCCAGCCTCGAGCTTCGTTCATTTTAAGTCTTCTTTTTTGACAGGCAAATAACACAAGACTGCCTGATCATAAACAGTTGTTATGTTTTCCCATCCATCAAGATTAACCTGATGTGTGTCCTTTGGTTGAACTCTAATCCCACTGTCAATTAGAAATTTATTAATGAGAAAAAACACTCTCCCCTCTATTTCCACAGCGTTGAGATTGTTGGGGGGAATATGTTTTTGTTCATTAACAGACCAGGTGGTCGGTGTCGGTTTATTTTTTCCTCTTCTACCAAACAAAGATAGAGCTCTCTCTCGCTCTCGCGTATTTAAAACTTCTACCTGAGCATTTTCACCGCATAGGGTATCGCCATAGCTACATTTCTTTTTTCCCCCTGCCACATACAGTCTGTCATTTACAACAAAAAGACTGGATCCAAAGTGAGGATGACAGGTCGAGGCGACATTTTCCCATTCATTTTTTGTTGGGTCAAAACAATGCACTAAGGCAGGTGCTGCCACATTTTCGTGTCTGAAATGCTGTTTAAGGAACCCATGCATAACATATAACTTAGAGTTCATCACTGCCGCTGCTACAGTTTTTAACTCGCGTTTTTGTTCCAGTAAATGCAAATTGTTCGTACCCTGCTGCCAAGCGTTGTCAGCCAAACTGTAAATCTCAGGTGGGCTGGATGGACTTATTGCATAAACATAGTCACCAACAGAACACAAGCAGTGGATCACTTTGGGGGAGCTCAACTTTGGAAGTTTCTCCCAAGATTTTTTTACTATATGATAACGATAAACGTCAGATGATGAACCATCTGATGAAGCTAAATACAAATAATTCCCGATGCATTTCGCAGTACACCACAGACTGATTACTTCACCTACATCTGGCACAGATAGTAACCGTTTCCACACTTTACTTTCCTCATCAAAGTAGTAAGTCATCGCTTTTGGATCAGCAAAGTAATAGCCTGACCTCCCCTCAAGGCAAAACGCAGCAAGAACCTACAACACAATAATTGAACTCTAAAGGTAAGCGACCAGTCACTGCTTACCACCTCAGGGAGGAGAGGGGGGTGGGGCTCGAGGATTTTGATTGTGTCAGCCTAAAATTGACGTGATCTTCTAAGGCTCTATAATTTTCTTATGATCCTCACTCGTTAGCAGTTAATTGGCAGTTAATTTTCTATAGTTTCCCCTTTATAATTTATTGGCGACAACTGACCCCCCCCCCCTCCCCCTTCCCGGCAATAAAAATAATTCAGCAACTTTGCTGAAAGCCAAACCAAATGGATAGTAGAAGACATGACCACAAGCAATGTAGCGTAAGCATACTCAATATTCAATAACCAAATTCAACGTCGGTTGGGAAATTAAAATTCGTACCAAAATGATTGAAATCAAAGCAAATAAATTGTAGCTTAATTACTCTTACTTAGAGCAATCACGTACAAACAGCAAATACAAGTCGGTGGCTTACGGCTTCCGTACGAGTAGCACAGCGTAAAATCATACCTGAGTAATAACACTGACAATAGGGAGTAAAAAACTAACTGACTTCCATTTTCTAAGGTCCTGAGTTAAAAACGATCTTCATTTCTGTGGGATATTTATCATCTTACCGCTTTCATCGATCTTGGTTTAACTTCCTCTGCAGAAAATTTGTGCGGCATACAATGACGCTTCATTGCTATTTGTAGATGCTTGTTGATCTCAGGATCGCGCTGCATTTCTTCTGTTTCTAGCTCTTCGATCACGACCTTGACGTCCACTAGACCCAGACGAACTGCTCCGATAACTTTAGATGCAACTGCCATCCTCTCCTCCTTTTTGCGTTTAATCCACTGCATCACTGATTTGAAGACGAACGTCTCCGAAGGTGCATTGAGGTCATCTCGACTGAGAAGGCTGAGTAGCTGGTCTGCGTCGATATTTGACAAGAACTCTTCCCTCTCGCCAACATCTGTAAACAAGGATGCCATCCTATGCTCTGCAGCTTCCTTAACTTCTCTAAGGCTGTGTCTATCGGCAACTGTCCAAACGCGACAATACATTTGCACATCAAATCGAGCTGATTGATTGATTTCAGTCAACAAGAAATGGCAACATTGTTGAAGAACATTTCTCACTTGAAGATGATCTGCGGCAGCGAGAATTTCAAACACGTTTTCTGTATTGATCTGAAGATCTCCGGTGTAGATGGAGTCTATAATGACCTTGAAAACGTGTGGCGAAATGCTTCCATCTTTCAGTTCGATCACCTCCTGGTTCGATTCTTTCATTCCATCCGCAAACATGGCGTAGAAATAATCGCTGTACGCTGCGAGAACATTGCGATGAGCGGGAAAAGTTTCTTTACCGACTTTTAAACGAACGTCAACAAATTGCCCTTCATTTCGAAACTCGGCACATTTGTTCAAGAGAATTCCAGAATGAGTATCCATTTTGGAAAACTTCACTTTGACTTTGACAAGTTTCGTCTCCGGGGGTTTCTCGGTCAAATATGGTGCGGGTCAAGATAAACTACTGGACCACAGCGCTCTAACACGACCGCTAGTGGACTGATGCTTTAATGAACTCATGAATATCATTCTCGGTCGAACTAGATGTTCTCGATACTAGAACAGTCGAATAACCAGGAAGAAGTCGTCGAAGAAAGTGATTTATTACGAGCTCAAAACATGCCAAAACCAAGATGGCCGCTACAGAAAAAAGTGTACTGTAGCCCGCGGTCCTCAGAGGCAAAACCCAAGCAATTGGTATTTAACAGATCCTTCTTTAACACTAAATTCCTTTTAAATATTTGAAAACTGATCAGAGTCGAGAGTAAAGAGCCGATTCGAGCAGTGAGTGTTACGCAACAAAGAAAAAAGACGAAGTATAACAGATAACATCCGAGTAAGGAATACTTCTTCCTTTCCCTTGGACAAGACTTGACATTCAGTTACGCCATAACGAAAACGGAACTCAGCGGTCTGCCGAGACTAGACAAACCTGGTTTTCCAACGCGACCTACAGTTTCGCTCTGTGGGTCCCCTGTATAAGCTACATTCCACCGATGACTTTATCAACACTATCAAGATTCTGACTGAACAGATACCTGACGTCTACAAATTATTGTTCTTTTTTTGTGAAATGTTCATCACTGTTCCACTTCAATTGGCATTACAATTTACCTGTTTCACAGTCGAGCAGAGATGTTTTTTTCAACTTACAAATTTTAGATTATTTGCCTGCTGCCTCATAATGAATTTTGGTATTGGGAACGGGTTTGATTTCTGCGTTCTGCGACTAAAGTTCACTATGACTAATTTCAAGATGCATCCAGATGAATCCAGCGATTGGAACTGCTTTCTTCTTTTTTTTCAATTCTGTATTAATGATGTATGAGACAGTAGAAAGCGATTTTGAAAGAAATCCACCTTCAAAGACGTGCATTTTCACTTTTCCCGTTGTCCACTCTCAAATCACATTATCTATCGAGTTCTAGTCTCCTTTTTCCGCCATATATTTTTATTTCCGGGGGCTAAGTGTGGACGCTTTTCATTAAACAATAGGATAAAATATGAATAACATTTGCGTAGTTCCAGAGAGCATCAACTGAACCTATCTTGTATGCATTTTTCCGCAAAACTCCCGATCAAAATGTGGCCTTTTGTACGCTATTCGACAATGGAATATGAGACCATCTTCTCTTGTGAGCTTGTTTATATCTGAGGGTAGAAAAAGCTTCTGAGCGAGAAACAAGCAGTTATATTCAAGATTTTGGCCTTTCATTAAGTTTTCGGTCTTAAACACGAAGGTGCGCTATATAAGGAAGTGTTCCCTGGGAAGACCTAGGCTCATTTGTCACTCACCATTGACGTGTGCGGGTCAAATTTAAATGCTGGTAGACGAACAAAAGGAGCTAATGAGATACCTATTGTTTACTTCCACCAGCATGGTGGCATGAGGTAACGTGCGAACCACCTACTTCGATCTCAAATTTACCGCCACAAATAAAGACAGTTTCCATTGGAGAAAGGAAATACAAATCTCAAAAATTCTTGTATCGTGAGGAAGACATAAAACAATTTTGAGGAATGCACCCGCTGTTCACTGCTTTGGAGTAGCTGTAGCTCAAGCTGACTTGACTCTAAGAGTTCTACACCACACGACGGTTGATTGACAAATGGTCCAGTGGGACATAACGCTCCTTTTATAGCGCGCCTTCGTGTTTAAATAGCTGAGGGGGCAGCGTGACCAAGTGGTTAGGGTGCTGGAATAGTAATTCGATTTCCCGGGTTCAAGTCCTCTACCCTGCCACTCACTAGATTTGTTCTCGGTTGCCCCTTGTTCAACTCCTTGGCTGCGCTCTGTAAATAGCCCACTGGTCTGTATCCTGCCAGTGGGGATTTTTAAGCTCTTAGTTAGTTTACATTGCGGCTGAAAAGCCCCTCAAGGGGAACTTCAATTTACGTATTTATTATTTATTGTTATTGTTATTATTATTTATTAATAGCTCTTATAACACTCGGTAATAATACTGATGGCAATTATGCTAAAAATGCCAATTTCAAATCTTTGATAACGATAATTATCTTACTAGAGCACTCACAATGGAGGCCTTTCAATAAACATTACTTGGTTAAAAATTCCCAAAAGGTAGGAAGCAGACCAGTGCATTACTTACAGAGCGCAGCCAAGGAGAGTGAACTAACCAGGGCAAGCAAGAATTCGAAGGAATACGATGATTAATGGGGTGTAAATCTGGAGCCAAGGACCACCAGTCTATCACCCTAGCAACTTGGTCACAAACATAAGCAGACAATTAAAAAAAAATTGGATGAAATTTATTTACAAGTGAGCTAAGATAAGCATATAAAACCTTGAATGATGACACTTTAAGTTAGATCACAACCTTTCACATGAACGGTTAACAACGTAGAGTGCTGACATTTATTCAGCCAAGTAAACATGAACATAAACCTCTAACAAACACATCTCCTGAAAAATCATTATAAAGACTTTTATAAAGTGAAATATCACTCGCTCTGTTAGTGGTCGTTATCTTTGATGTAACAATTACAGCTGACGTCACACATATGTTTCTTTATTTTGGACTTTCCATTATGATGCATGGTTTAAAATCTAGTAGTTCCAGAGATAATTTCCGGCCAAGCAAGAGAGGGAAAATATATTTAGAAGGTTATTGTATGAACCAGATAAATTTTACACGTGTCTGATCAGAAGATGTCAAAATGTGATAAACAAATTGATACACTCGCTAACAGCTCGTATGTTAGTTTATTACCGTGTTGTGACGTCATCTGTTAGCCTTAACTGAACAAATATTTGAAAAATTGAATTTACTTTTTAAATATAGCTCTGAACAAAGTCCTAGGAAGTTGTGCCTTTTCACTGATTTTAAGCTACTGGGAGCCGATTTTTGTGCCAATGAAGAAAACCCATGGCCAAATATTTATGTAACCTGAAAATGTTTCTATAAATTCACTCAGACATTTCCTTTACAACTACTACACTTTACAACTTTACTATAGTTCTAAACACCGTACAAATTATTGACTAGGAAAATGCTACAAAAGCAATGCCAAAAATTGATCGTAATGCGGTACAATTTAAGGGTACAGAGAGGCCCTTTTGTGAGAAAACTGTAGGAAAACAAGTAGATAAAAACAGCAATATTTCGAAGAACCACTATTTGTATGAGTATGGTTGTTAAGTAACCAATCACTTTTATTTATGTACCTAAGCTGATACAAAGTCCCACCCAAGACTGAGCTCCAATTCAGTACAAGTGTCATTCATTTTGAATTGCAACTTTTTCCTTTGCCAAATTCATTTCAAGTTTTCTCCCTTGACTGGCAAATAACACAAAACTACACTATCTTCACGACCTTTAATAACACGGACTTCTGATAAGTTTTTCCATTCACTTAGGTCAACCTGATACATTTCCTCAGGTGGAATTCTAATTCCACTGTCAACTGGAAATTTATTGATTATGAAATACACCCTCTCCTCTATTTCAACCGCACCCAAGTCGTTTGGGGGAATATGTTTCTGAGGCTCTACGGACCAGGTGTCAGTAGCTTCATCATACACTTCCACAGGTGCAGATTCATATCTTCGTTCATAAGTATTTCCTCCCGCCGCACAAAGTTTGTTATTAACAACAAACAGACAGGATCCAAAGTGAGGATGGCAGGTCGAAGCGATCTTTTTCCATGCATTATATTTTGGGTCAAAACAATGAACCACAGCTGGTTTATTGACCCACTCCTGGGAATGTTGGTCACTTTCACATATTTTATAACCATGAATTACATATATTCTAGACTTTGATACTGTTGTTGCTACAGTACTCAATCTCTCCTCGTTTAGTCCCCATCGAAAGCCCTTTGGGTTAATGAAATTCAACCCTTCCCCACCTTGCCAACAGTTATTTTTCAAACTGTACCTTTGATGGAATTCATTTATGCGCCATGTCAGTAATAAACATGTGAATCACCCAGATCCAATCTATCAACAATGTCATCATGGAGAACTTGAACCCAGAAAGTGGATAAGAGTTGGTGAGGAATTTTTTCGTTGCTTTTGATGATATACAGTATCAGTACCCATGTGGCTACCCTTCTCTCAATCCTCCTTGTCATATTCTTTGTGAGGAGTTAAATGACTTGATGATGACACTCTTGGGATAAAGTCTATCATTTGAAATTGGCAAATGAGCTCATACATACTTTACATCCTCTAATCTCAACAATGTACAATGTAGTGTGTCATTTTAAAATTGTTCAATAATACTTTTGGTAGGCACTGCAGCATATGACAAATTGAAATTGCTGTTGACAAAGAAGATCCTTCTGAATGACATAAAGAAACTCTCACCAGATGCCCAGACAAGTTGCCTAGAAGGCTTCCATGCCACCCTAAACAACTGGCATCCCAAGTTGATTTGTTACTCTTGGTTAGGTTCTTTTTGCAGGTATGTGTATGTTGTATTACAGTGACTCCCTCCTAAATATGTTGCATACAATATTTTATCCTTTTCCTTTTACACTCTGTAGATGTAGTATTCCTGGAAGTTTTATGGCCAAAGTAGTGTTTTGTATTGCAGTTTTAGCTCAAAACTGTCATTTTTCAAAATGAATGGGTATGTGACTGCTAAATGTTACACATGATCTATTGACCAGACATCATGCCACATGTCTACAATGTATGCAAGTACACAAAACAGTATTTTTTATCATTTATCACATTCCCATCCCCTTAATTCCTTTCCTTGGTTCTTTCCCTTGTGTTCCAACCATTATCATACACAATCTCATTTTCAGATTTTCATGTGTTCACTCATCTAAAGTAAAATTTTCTAGGCACAAACTGGCAAGCTTGCATTTTAATGAAAACCTCAGAAGAGAAACCCAAACATCAAGCGATGGAAAAGATTACATTCGGGTGACTTATCCAAAATTTAAACTGGGAGAAGAGGTTGTTAGAGAGGTGGCATCCCCACCTAGCTATGGTAATTATTGACCATTATGATTTTAAAAGTACAGTGGCTACACTGAACTAAGTGTAGGAAATGTTATGCTCTTTTGTTTACCATGATAAGTACTATTGACCAGCATCTTGTGTAAAGGACTCTGCTTTACCTTGTTTCCTTATACCTGATAAAATACTGTTGCACATTTTTCAAATTACGTCGACATTTTAAATGAATTGGGCTGTGATTTTTCAGGGTATGTTGACACACTGAAGAATCTTCTCTTCACCTTGCCAAAGGCAGAAATGAAGAAAGTACATGAGAAGTATGCAGCAAGGGTACCAGAACCCCTCAACTGGCAGTTCCCAGACAGAGTAAATAAAGAGGATGCTGTAAAGTTTTACCAGGCAAGAAAGGCAATGAAGAAAACGTCACTATTTCCACCAGGTTAGTTTGCTTTGACTCTTCAAAGCTCATGAAGCTCAATGTTCAAATATGACATAATGTTCTACGTACTGTCATGCAACCTTGTCCTTAGGGTCTATCTTCTTTCCACCCACTAGAACTGGGGAAAAGATAGACCTTGGGAACAAGTTTGCCATCATGGTAATGCACAATCTGATTGTCTCCACGGAGGATATCTTCTACATGTTTTTTCCCATGGTAAAACGATGCGAAACAAACAAACAAACAAACTAAAAATGCGCTAACATAATTAAATAAATTTATTTATTTTACAGAAGCAGAGCAGGTGGGCTGGATGGACTTATTGCATAAACATAGTCACCAACAGAACACAAGCAGTGGATCACTTTGTGGGAGCTCAACTTTGGAAGTTTCTCCCAAGATTTTTTTACTATATGATAACGATAAACGTCAGATGATGAACCATCTGATGAAGCTAAATACAAATAATTCCCGATGCATTTCGCAGTACGCCACAGACTGATTACTTCACCTACATCTGGCACAGATAGTAACCGTTTCCACACTTTACTTTCCTCATCAAAGTAGTAAGTCATCGCTTTTGGATCAGCAAAGTAATAGTCTGACCCCTCCTGAAGGCAAAACGCAGCAAGAACCTACAACACAATAATTGAACACTAAAGGTAAGCGACCAGTCACTGCTTACCACCTCAGGGAGGAGAGGGGGGGGGAGCTCAAGGATTTTGATTGTGTCAGCCTAAAATTGACGTGATCTTCTAAGGCTCTATAATTTTCTTATGATCCTCACTCGTTAGCAGTTAATTGGCAGTTAATTTTCTATAGTTTCCCCTTTATAATTTATTGGCGACAACTGACCCCCCTCCCTCCCCCTTCCCGGCAATAAAAATAATTCAGCAACTTTGCTGAAAGCCAAACCAAATGGATACTAGAAGACATGACCACAAGCAATGTAGCGTAAGCATACTCAATATTCAATAACCAAATTCAACGTCGGTTGGGAAATTGAAATTCGTACCAAAATGATTGAAATCAAAGCAAATAAATTGTAGCTTAATTACTCGTACTTAGAGCAATCGCGTACAAACAGCAAATACAAGTCGGTGGCTTACGGCTTCCGTACGAGTAGCACAGCGTAAAATCATATCTGAGTAATAACACTGACAATAGGGAGTAAAAAACTAACTGACTTCCATTTTCTAAGGTCCTGAGTTAAAAACGATCTTCATTTCTGTGGGATATTTATCATCTTACCGTTTTCATCGATCTTGGTTTAACTTCCTCTGCAGAAAATTTGTGCGGCATACAGTGACGCTTCATTGCTACTTGTAGATGCTTGTTGATCTCAGGATCGCGCTGCATTTCTTCTGTTTCTAGCTCTTCGATCACGACCTTGACGTCCACTAAACCCAGACGAACTGCTCCGATAACTTTAGATGCAACTGCCATCCTCTCCTCCTTTTTGCGTTTAATCCACTGCATCACTGATTTGAAGACGAACGTCTCCGAAGGTGCATTGAGGTCATCTCGACTGAGAAGGCTGAGTAGCTGGTCTGCGTCGATATTTGACAAGAACTCTTCCCTCTCGCCAACATCTGTAAACAAGGATGCCATCCTATGCTCTGCAGCTTCCTTAACTTCTCTAAGGCTGTGTCTATCGGCAACTGTCCAAACGCGACAATACATTTGCACATCAAATCGAGCTGATTGATTGATTTCAGTCAACAAGAAATGGCAACATTGTTGAAGAACATTTCTCACTTGAAGATGATCTGTGGCAGCGAGAATTTCAAACACGTTTTCTATATTGATCTGAAGATCTCCGGTGTAGATGGAGTCTATAATGACCTTGAAAACGTGTGGCGAAATGCTTCCATCTTTCAGTTCGATCACCTCCTGGTTCGATTCTTTCATTCCATCCGCAAACATGGCGTAGAAATAATCGCTGTACGCTGCGAGAACATTGCGATGAGCGGGAAAAGTTTCTTTACCGATTTTTAAACGAACGTCAACAAATTGCCCTTCATTTCGAAACTCGGCACATTTGTTCAAGAGAATTCCAGAATGAGTATCCATTTTGGAAAACTTCACTTTGACTTTAACAAGTTTCGTCTCCGGGGGTTTCTCGGTCAAATATGGTGCGGGACAAGATAAACTACTGGACCACAGCGCTCTAACACGACCGCTAGTGGACTGATGCTTTTATGAACTCATGAATATCATTCTCGGTCGAACTAGATGTTCTCGATACTAGAACAGTCGAATAACCAGGAAGAAGTCGTCGAAGAAAGTGATTTATTACGAGCTCAAAACATGCCAAAACCAAGATGGCCGCTACAGAAAAAAGTGAAGCCCGCGGTCCTCAGCGGCAAAACCCAAACAATTGGTATTTAACAAATCCTTCTTTAACACTAAATTCCGTTTAAATATTTGAAAACTGATCAGAGTCGAGAGTAAAGAGCCGATTCGAGCAGTGAGTGTTACGCAACAAAGAAAAAAGACGAAGTATAACAGATAACACCCGAGTAAGGAATACCTCTTCCTTTCCCTTGGACAAGACTTGACATTCAGTTACGCCATAACGAAAACGGAACTCAGCGATCTGCCGAGACTAGACAAACCTGGTTTTCCAATGCGACCTACAGTTTCGCTCTGTGGGTCCCCTGTATAAGCTACATTCCACCGATGACTTTATCAACACCATCAAGATTCTGACTGAACAGATACCTGACGTCTACAAATTATTGTTCTTTTTTTGTGAAATGTTCATCACTGTTCCACTTCAATTGGCATTACAATTTACCTGTTTCACAGTCGAGCAGAGATGTTTTTTTCAACTTACAAATTTTAGATTATTTGCCTGCTGCCTCATAATGAATTTTGGTATTGGGAACGGGTTTGATTTCTGCGTTCTGCGACTAAAGTTCACTATGACTAATTTCAAGATGCATCCAGATGAATCCAGCGATTGGAAATGCTTTCTTGTTTTTTTTTTTTCAATTCTGTATTAATGATGTATGAGACAGTAGAAAGCGATTTTGAAAGAAATCCACCTTCAAAGACGTGCATTTTCACTTTTCCCGTTGTCCACTCTCATTTCACATTATCTATCGAGTTCTATTCTCCTTTTTCCGCCATATATTTTTATTTCCGGGGGCTAAGTGTGGACGCTTTTCATTAAACAATAGGATATCAGAAAAGAAAACTCATTTAAATTCTCAACCTAATGGATAAAATATGAATAACATTTGCTTAGTTCCAGAGAGCATCAACTGAACCTATCTTCTATGTATTTTTCCGCAAAACTCCCGATCAAAATGCGGCCTTTTGTACGCTATTCGACAATGGAATATGAAACCATCTTCTCTTGTGAGCTTGTTTATATCTGAGGGTAGAAAAAGCCTCCGAGCGAGAAACAAGCAGTTATATTCAAGATTATGGCCTTTCATTAAGTTTTCTGTCTTTAACACGAAGGTGCGCTATATAAGGAAGTTTTCCCTGGGAAGCCCTGGGCTCATTTGTCACTCACCGTTGACGTGTGCGGGTCAAATTCAAATGCTGGTAGACGAACAAAAGGAGCTAATGAGACATCTATTGTTTACTTCCATCAGCATGGTGGCATGAGGTAACTTGCGAACCACCTACTTCCATCTCAAATTTACCGCCACAAATAAAGACAGTTTCCACTGGAGAAAGGAAATACAAATCTCAAAAATTCTTGTATTGTGAGGAAGACATAAAACAATTTTGAGGAATGCACCCGCTGTTCACTGCTTTGGAGTAGCTGTAGCTCAAGCTGACTTGACTCTAAGAGTTCTACACCACACGACGGTTGATTGACAAATGGTCCAGTGGGACATAACGCTCCTTTTATAGCGCGCCTTCGTGTTTAAATAGCTGAGGGGGCGGCGTGGCCGAGTGGTTAGGGTGCTGGAATAGTAATTCGATTTCCCGGGTTCAAATCCTCCACCCTGCCACTCACTGGATTTGTTCTCGGTTGCCCCTAGTTCAACTCCTCGGCTGCGCTCTGTAAATAGCCCACTGGTCTGCCTCATGCCAGTGGGGATTTTTAAGCTCTTAGTTTACATTGCGGCTGAAAAGCCCCTTAAGGGGAACTTCAATTTACGTATTTATTATTTACTGTTATTGTTATTATTATTTATTAATAGCTCTTATAACAAGATCGGTAATAATAATGATGGCAATTATGCTAAAAATGCCAATTTCAAATCTTTGATAACGATAATTATCTTAATAGAGCACTCACAATGGAGGCCTTTCAATAAACATAACTTGGTTAAAAATTCCCAAAAGGCAGGAGGCAGACCAGTGCATTACTTTCAGAGCGCAGCCAAGGACAGTGAACTAACCAGGGCAAGCAAGAATTCGAAGGAATACGATGATTAATGAGGTGTAAATCTGGAGCCAAGGACCACCAGTCTATCACCCTAGCAACTTGGTCACAAACATAAGCAGACAATTAAAAAAAAATTTGGAAGAAATTTATTTACAAGTGAGCTAAGATAAGCATATAAAACCTTGAATGATGACACTTTAAGTTAGATCACAACCTTTCACATGCACGGTTAACAACATAGAGTGCTATCACCCTAGCAACTTGGTCACAAACATAAGCAGACAATTAAAAAAAAATTGGATGAAATTTATTTACAAGTGAGCTAAGATAAGCATATAAAACCTTGAATGATGACACTTTAAGTTAGATCACAACCTTTCAAATGCACGGTTAACAACATAGAGTGCTGACATTTATTCAGCCAAGTAAACACGAACATAAACCTCTAACAAACATATCTCCTGAAAAATCATTAGAAAGACTTTTATAAAGTGAAATATCACTCGCCCTGTTAGTGGTCGTTATCTTTGATGTATCAATTACAGCTGACGTCACATGTTTTTTTTTTTTTTTTTTTGGACTTTCCATTATGATGCATGGTTTAAAAACTAGTAGTTCCAGAGATAATTTCCGGCCAAGCAAGAGAGGGAAAATATATTTAGAAGGATATTGTATGAACCAGATAAATTTTACACGTGTCTGATCAGAAGATGTCAAAATGTGATAAACAAATTGATACACTCGCTAACAGCTCGTATGTTAGTTTATTACCGTGTTGTGACGTCATCTGTTAGCCTTAACTGAACAAATATTCGAAAAATTGAATTTACTTTTTAAATATAGCTCTGAACAAAGTCCTAGGAAGTTGTGCCTTTTAACTGATTTTAAGCTACTGGGAGCTGATGAAGAAAACCCATGGCCAAATATTTATGTAACCTGAAAATGTTTCTATAAATTCACTCAGACATTTCCTTTACAACTACTACACTTTACAACTTTACTATAGTTCTAAACACCGTACAAATCATTGACTAGGAAAATGCTACAAAACCAATGCCAAAAATTGATCGTAATGTGGTACAATTTAAGGGTATAGAGAGGCCCTTTTGTCAGAAAACTGTAGGAAAACAAGTAGCTTAAAAACAGCAATATTTCGAAGAACCACTATTTGTATGAGTATAGTTGTTAAGTAACCAATCACTTTTATTTATGTACCTAAGCTGATACAAAGTCCCACCCAAGACTGAGCTCAAATTCAGTACAAGTGTCATTCATTTTGAATTGGAACTTCTTCCTTTGCCAAATTCATTTCAAGTTTTCTCCCTTGACTGGCAAATAACACAAAACTACACTACCTTCATGATCTTCCTGACCTTCATGAAGGAAATGACCTTCATCACGTTTACGAGAGACAAAAGGTTTAATAACACGGACTTTTGATAAGTTTTTCCATTCACTTAGGTCAACCTGATACATTTCCTCAGGTGGAATTCTAATTCCACTGTCAACTGGAAATTTATTGATTATGAAATACACCCTCCCCTCTATTTCAACCGCACCCAAGCCATTTTGGGGAATATGTTTCTGAGGCTCTACGGACCAGGTGTCAGTAGCTTCATCATACACTTCCACAGGTGCAGATTCATATCCTTGTTCAGAAGTATTTCCTCCCGCCACACAAAGTTTGTTATTAACAACAAACAGACAGGATCCAAGGTGAGGATGGCAGGTAGAAGCGATCTTTTTCCACTCATTATATTTTGGGTCAAAACAATGAACCACAGCTGGTTTATCGACCCATTTCTGATAACGTTGGTCACCTTCACATTTTTTATAACCATGAATTACATATATTCTAGACTTTAATACTGTTGTTGCTACAGTACTTAATCTCTCCTCGTTTAGTCCCCGTCGAAAGCCTTCTGGCTTAATGAAATTCAACCCTTCCCCACCTTGCCAACTGTTATTTTTCAAACTGTACCTTTGAGGAGGTCCTAATTCACTTATGGCGTAAAGATAGTCACCGATAGCACACAAGCAGTTAACTTTGTGGTAATTTTCGAGATCTGGTAGTTTAACCCATGAATTATTTACTACATCATATCGATGTATAAAATAAATTCCCTGCTTATTTCCAGCTACAAATAGGTAGTTTCCACTGTGTTCTGCACAAAAGATTGAGCTAGTTTTTTCATCTACTTGTGCTAGAGATGGTAAAGGTTTCCATAGCTTCGCCTCGACATCAAAGTAATAAGCCATAGACTGTGGTGAGTAAGGATTGTACGCACCGTACTCGCTGCTGTCTGTCTGCTGTCTTTGAGATTCGTTGGTATTCTTTACACGCATCGTGGGGTGAATAGCAACGAGTACCTGAAGCAAGAGACAATCATTTCAAAATTCCTCTTTTCAGCTAACATTCTTGAATTTTTTTCGCAAGGAAAGTATTTAATTTTAGGCTCCAAAAATAAAGTAGAGCAGATGGTTAATTTGTTACAAATGTAGATTTTCACTGCAACAGTTTTAGTCGATTACAGTACGGAAAACATGGCAGTCCCAGGCTTATTGTGAATAACTATAGATAGATCTAGATACCCCGTTCAGGAAACTTGCTTTCTTGATCGAGAGACTGATTAATATTAGACTGATTCCCATCGATAATTATCAAACCCTGTCGCTGATGTAATTAAAGACAACGAATAAGCATATAAATTATGTTCTGGAATTTTTAAAACTTAAAGCTATTTGTTGTGAAACTAAGAGTAGTGTGGAGAATCAACTGATATCTTAACAAAAGCTGTGTTGTAAATAAAGGAAGTAACTACAGAGCTTAGCTTTTCACTCACCGGACTCATTGATCGAGGTTTAACTTTCTCTGCAGCAAACTCATGAGAAGGCATGATGTGATGCATCATGGATTCTTGCAGATGCATGTTTACCTCCGGTATTTGCTGCATTTCTTCTGTTTTTAACTCTTCAATGACAATCTTCACGTCTACCAGCCCAAGACGTACAGCTCCGATAATTTTTCCAGCAACTGCCATCCTCTCTTCCCCTTTGTATTTGATCCACTTCATCGCTGATTTGAAGATGAAAGCTTCAGAGGGTGAATTGAGGTCATCTCGACCGAGAAGGCTGAGTAGCTGATCTGCATTGATATGAGTCAGGAATTCTTTACTTTCGCAAACATCTTTGTACATGGATGCCATCTTGGCTTCCGCAGCCTCTTGTAGATCTTTTAGACCGAGTCTTGCGGCGAATGTACACAGCACGGAGTAAGTTTTCAGATCCTTGAGCCCACTATCAATTAATTCTTTCTTTACGAAATCACAACACAGTTGAACTACACTTGCAACCTGAAGCTGGCTAGCTGTGAGAAGAACCTCAAATACGCTCTTCTGGTCAACATGAAGATCACCAGTGTAGATGGCGTCCAAAACGATCTTGAATATCTCCGGTGAAATGCTTTTATCTTTCAGTTCGATCATATCCTGGTTGGCTTCCTTCCCATCAGTGAATATGGAGTGAAAATAATCACTATAAGAAGCGAGCATAACTCGGTGAGCTGGGAAAAGTTTATCACCCACTTTTAAGCGCACATCAATAAATTCACCTTCTCTACGGAACTCGGAACACTTAGAGAGAAGAATTCTAGAATGGGCCACCATTCTTGAGCTGTTTCAACACAAAGATATCTGCTTGTAGAAACTTCGAAGGAAACCAGAATGTCTATAAACTCTGTTCGCGTGACCGCCCACTGTAAGCTATGCTAATTTCCAAATGTCGTAGTTGCATAGCAACGGGTAATGTTGTCTTGAGATGCAAGCATTAATCTGCATCGATATCAGGGTCAATGTTGAGGGCAAAGCCTGACTATCATCTTTTCGCAATTTCAGTAGCAAGAGATAGTGGCATATCTGAAGAAGATTGAGGAAGTAAATAAATCGAAATTTATCCAAAACTCATTAAATAAATTAATCAACCGTATGGCGTACGTCTTCATTAACTTCCTTTTCCAACACAACACCTTACATTAAGTCATATCTTTTGCTTGGAGTGACTTATTCACAACCGAGTTATCCTCGCACTCTGCGATAATTACCTCGATACACACAAAGACCTCTTTTAAGGTGAAAAGTATGAAATCCAGCGCGAGCATTTTAATTATAGCTCAAGGCTTTTTCACGACTGACTCAGTAGATAATGTTAACAAGCTAATCTTAACAAGCTCAGGCTGTTAAGAATTGCACGACGACAAATTTCACTCTTCAAGTATTATTGAGAGAGGTCTCAAAAACCCAAAAAGCATTAAGCTTTTGAGGACAAGACCTCAGCACTTTAAACTAAACTAACTTTAAGTTGCATTTATTCTCCAGCTGATAGAGTTAAAAAACAGCAAATCTGATTTATATTAACAGCATTACTCTGCTTTTAGCTCTCGCCCCAGACGAACAGCTCCAATTATCTTGGCTGCAACTACAAAAAAGTACCATCCTCTCTTCCTCCTTGTGTTTAATCCACTGCATCACTGATTTAAAGATGAACGTCTCGGAAGGTGCACTGAGATCATCTCGGCTTAGGAGGCTGAGTAACTGGTCTGTTTCTATAATGGACAAGAAGCCGGAAGTTTAGAGTACACTTCGCGTCATCTGCAGTTTTCCCAGTAAGTTACAGCTACAATCTAGGATGACATTTGTTGTACTTGTTAGTCTTGGCATATCGTGAAATACCTAGCAGTGTTGTAACTGCATACTCCTTTTTCAGTTTGTTTGTTTGTAAATTACAAAAGAATGTAAATAAATACCTGCAGTCAATTTTTTGGACCACGGAGTATATTTGATCGTTTGGTCTGATCGTACGGGTAAGGGTGGTTGTGTGAAGGAAGTCATCATCAGAGTCGAGAGTGAAGATTCATATGAAGATTTGTCGATTCGAGCAGAGAGTGCTACACAACAATGAACAAAGACGAAGTATAACAGATAACAGCGAGTAAGGAATACCTCTTCCCGTCCCGTGGACAAGACTTAAACAATCAGTTACACCTTAACGCAAACGGAACTCAACGGGTCTAAAGAAACTTCACAAACCTGGTTTTCCAATGCGACCTACAGTTTCGCTCCATGATTTTCCTGTATAAGCTACATTCCACCGACGACTTTACAACGCCATCAAGACTCTGACTGAACGGATACCTGACGACTATAAGCTAATGTCTCTTTGTGAAATGTTCAGTACGGTTTCACTTCAATTGGCATTACAATGTACCTGTTTCACAGTCGAGCAGAGAGATTTTTCTTTAACAAACAAATCGTTATTGCGATTATTTTCCTGCTGCTCCAATATTAATTTTGGTATTGAGAGTCGCTTTGATTTCTGTCTTCTCGGCGATAAAAGTTCAACATGACTAGTTCTAAGATGCGTTATTTGAATTAAATATAATGTATCCAGCAATTGAAACTGCTTTCTTCTCCTCCTTTTTCACCACTGTATTAGTAATGTATAGGACAACAGAATGCGATCATGAAAACAAATTCCACCTTCAAAGACGTGCACCTTCACTTTTCCCGTTATCCACTCTCATTTCACATTATCTCTCAAGTTCTAATCTCCTTCCTCGCCGTATAATTTTCTTTCCGGGGAGGGGGCTAAATGCGGACGCTGTTTTTAATACAGTAGGATATCAGCAAAGAAAATTCATGGAAGGGATCAACGCAATAGGTAAAATATAAATAACATTTGCTAAGTAGCTAAAGGGAGCATCAACTGACCCTCACTTGTATGTGTTTTTTCGCAATACTCCCGATGAAAATGCGGCCTTTTTTGCGCTATTCGACGATGGAATATGAGGCCATCTTCTTTATTAGCTTCTCTATATCTGAGGGTAGGAAAAGCATCCGAGCGAGAAACAAGTAGATATATTCAAGATTTCGGCCTTTTATTAGGTTTCCTGTCTCCTCTATTACCCTTCTATAACAAGATGGGTCGTAATCATGATAATGATGACAATTATGATAATGAATATTAAAAATGCCACCATCAAATCTTTCATAATGATAATAATTTTTATAGACCACTCACTATGGAGGCCTGTCAATAGATATAAACTAGTTAAAAGGTATGGGGTAGACCAGTGCATTAGTTACAGAGTGCAGCCAAGGAGAGTGAACTGATTGGGGGCAACTGAGAATTTGAAGGAATGCAATGTTTAAGGGAGTGCAAATCTCGAACCTGGGACCACCAGATTATAAGTCCTCCATCGCCCTAGCAACCCGGTCACAAACATAAGGAGCCAATTTTACAAAGATAAAAATGAAATTTATTTACAAGTAAGTTCATATATGCATATGAAACCTTGAATGATACACTTTAAGTAAGATCACAACCTTTAGCATGCACGGTTTTCAACATAGAGTGCTGCCTATATCCTGTCGAGTAAACATAAACCTCTAACGAACATTTCTCTAGAACAATCATTATAAAGACTTTTATACCATGAAATATCACGCGCTCTGCTAATGGTCATTATCTTTAAGGAATAAGCACATTAATTATGTTCTGGAATTTTTAAAACTTAAAGCTATTTGTTGTGAAACTAAGAGTAGTGTGGAGAATCAACTGATATCTTAACAAAAGCTGTGTTGTAAATAAAGGAAGTAACTACAGAGCTTAGCTTTTCACTCACCGGACTCATTGATCGAGGTTTAACTTTCTCAGCGGCAAACTCATGAGAAGGCATGATGTGATGCATCATGGATTCTTGCAGATGCATGTTTACCTCCGGTATTTGCTGCATTTCTTCTGTTTTTAACTCTTCAATCACAATCTTAACGTCTATCAGCCCAAGACGTACAGCTCCGATAATTTTTCCTGCAACTGCCATCCTCTCTTCCCCTTTGTATTTGATCCACTTCATCGCTGATTTGAAGATGAAAGCTTCAGAGGGTGAATTGAGGTCATCTCGACCGAGAAGGCTGAGTAGCTGATCTGCATTGATATGAGTCAGGAATTCTTTACTTTCGCAAACATCTTTGTACTTGACGCCATTTTGGCCTCGGCTGCCTCTTTTAGATCTCTCAGACCGAGTCTTTCGGCAAATGTACACAGCACGGAGTAGTTCTTCACGTCAATTCCGTTTTCTATGAATTCCTTCTTTACGAAATCACAACACAGTTGAACAACACTTGCGACCTGAAGCTGACTAGCTGTGAGAAGAACCTCAAATACGCTCTTCTGGTTGACATGAAGATCACCAGTGTAGATGGAGTCCAAAACGATCTTGAATATCTCCGGTGAAGTGCTTTTATCTTTCAGCTCGATCACTTCCTGATTCGCTTCCTTTCCATCAATAAACATTGAGTGGAAATAATCACTGTACGAAGCGAGTACAACTCGGTGAGCAGGGAAAAGTTTATCACCTATTTTCAAACGTACGTCGATGAATTCACTTTCCCTACGGAACTCGGTACACTTGGAGAGAAGAATGTATAAAAGAGGACGATGTATAAAATTATAAACAACCTTGCTCCCGAATATCTACAAAGTCTTTTCTCTCAGCGTCACTGTCTACGACATAAGAAACTCTGAGGGAAGGCTGGCCTTGTCCAAACCAAACACCCATTATTTTGAAACGAAGCTTCTCTTACAGCGGGGCCATGTTATGGAATAAATTGCCCAAAAACTTAAAAAATGCTTCATCCATTAACCATTTTAGGCGAAATCTTAACGTAGTCGATATCTAGGATTCCCACACGGCAATCATGTAAAGCAGTTGATTAATCTTAGTTTTTATTATGTAACTGATGATTTCCGTGTTTAAATAAAGATTTACATACATACATACTCAAATTACAAGCTTTACTCTGCTTTCAAACTCTCGTTTGTCACTGGAAGGTAGCACAAACATGAAACTGCGTCATCATTAACCCTTTTAAGACTCCCCCATTCATCTAAAAACAAATAAACTTCTTCTGGTGGAATTCTAATTTTACTGTCAATCGGGAAGTTATTGATGATGAAATACACCTACATGTGATGCACGATCCTCGCAGTAGATAGCGCTATTTAAGCAATAGCGAAAATCAGACCTGAAAAAAAAAAAAATAGGGGCCTGTACGGGATCCGAACCACTGACCTCTGCGATACTAGCGCAGCGCTCTACCAATTGAGCTAACAAGCCAACTGGGAGCAGGCCGTTAAGTTGATTCGTAACAAACCCGTGAAAGTGATAAATCTGATACAATGAAATATATGAAGTTCATATATTTTTTTTTATATATAGATATTTTTTTTAGGATCGTGCATCATATGTATTTAATACCGCAGTTCAAAATATATGAACTTCATATATTTCATTGTATCTGATGAAATACACCCTTCCTTCTATTTCAACCGCGCCAAGATTGTTTTGAGGAATACGGCTTTGTTTAGCATAAGACCACTTTTTGTTCTCAGTTCTCGTCATAAATTTCAACAGAGGCAACAGAAATGCTATGAACAGATCCTGGGCCCCCTGCAACACATAGACTACCGTTTAACACAAAGAGGCTAGATCCAAAATGAAGACTATTAGTTGATGCCCTAGACGTTCTGGATTGAAGCAATAAACCGTGGCAGGTTTCTCCCCATAGATCGGAGAGCCACGACTGTAATATTTTACCACTCCATCAGCACCATGAAGTGCAAACAAAGACGAGTTGAAAACTATGGACGCTTTACTAGAAAAGGTGTTCAGAGAGGCTCCTTGGTTGTAAAATGGATTTATGCACTGCCACAGATTTGCTTTTAAACTAAACCGATGAGGTAGTTGTGATTCTCTTATTGCGTAAATATAATCATCAAAAGAACATAACGAATCGATCCTATGCTCACAGCCTACAGTACGAGGTAGTGTCTCCCAGGTATTACTAGTGGTATCACAACGATACATAACAAAATATGCCTCCTTTTTGCCCCTACATACAGGTGATTACCAACATACTCTGTACAGAAACACGCGGTTGCCTCAGTCAACGGAGCCATGGATGGTAGGGATTTCCATTCTTTGGCCTTTCAAAATCAAAGTACTGCATCTGAGCTTGAGGCATAATGGCCACAAGTACCTATCGAGAGTCGAATACCAAGCGACAAGATGAAAATAATTGATCACTGAGTTCTACGATCAATATTACATCGATTACAATACGCAATTAAGTAACCTCTTTACGGTCCTGCCATCCACCTTTCCCCCTAAACTACGTCAAATTGTGATAATGTAACTTCGAACAATTTTTTTGACGGACCTTGATTTTCCTACACCCTTCTAATACATTCTTCAGTGTTTTCAGTTTCTGTAGTTCGCTATACTTTTTAGGATTTACGGTCGTTTTGTTACAAGTGAAAGATCTACAATGATAAATGATAATTGCCTTACCGATTCCGGCCATGGACCTCGGTTTTGTTTTGTTTGTAGCGAACTCGGGAATAGCTGAAGGCTCGTAGCTGTATAACAGTGATCGTGCAAAAGCATGTGAATATCTGGAAGGACGTGCATTTCGCGCATGTTGAGCTCTGGTCTTACCTCTCTGATGTTCACTAGCCCCAGACAAACAGCTCCAATTATCTTGGCTGCAACTGCCATCCTTTCCTCCTTCTTGTGTTTAATCCACTGCATCACTGATTTAAAGATGAACGTCTCCGAAGGTGCACTGAGGTCATCTCGGTTGAGCACGCTGAGCAACTAGTCTGGCTCTATAATGGACAAGAACTCTTCACTTTCACAGATATCGTTAAACGTTGATGCCATTTTTCTCTCAGGTGCTTCTTGCAGATATTTCATTCTGTGTTTATGGGCAACCGTGCAGAGCAGACAGTAATTCTGCAAGTCAAATCGAAGCCGTGAACAAATTCATTCTTCAGGAAATCGCTGCATTGTTGGAAGAAGATGAAATGCTGCAGCTAGAACTTCAGACACGTTTTCCTCGGTGACTTAAAAATCTCTAGTGTAAATGGAGTCAAGGATGATCTTTAAAGCATTTGATGTGATGGTTTCGTCTTTCAATTCGATCATTTCCTGGTTCGACTAGCTCTTTCATTCATTAGTAAATAATCGCTATTCGCAGCAAGCACGATACGGTGAGCTGTAAAAACGTCGTCGCTGACTTTTAATGGAACGTCGATGAACTGACCTTCGTCTCTGAACATTTAAAAGGGAAAATCTCAGAAGATGCAGCCATTCGGCAAGACGTTTGACGCAAAAGACGATGCACTGGAGGACTACGTTCGGTCCTAATTTCTCATGATTGCGTGACCAAAGATCTACGGAAAGCGCACTCCGAAATCCGTCAGAAGGAGGTCATCTCGGTCAGATTTCCGATTACGAAATCCGAGCTCCCCCGATGTTGTCTTCGTGATGAAGCTATTTAACATTTTAGTAGCCTGAGGATCAGGCTCTCTAGGGGAGGGGAGGGGAGAAGGAAAAGGAGAGCCTGACACAAAGCCATATCGGAAGCCGTTCCATCCGTTCAGATTTTGAACGGACTTCTGATTGGCCAATATAACAATAGATGATTTACCGGAGGTAAAAATGTTTTTCTGCATAATCAGACCGCCATCTTGAGATTTCGCACTCAGCCAACTTTTTCGTTTATGAGACCTGATTTTGCCTTGATGTGAATTGTAATGACCTCTGCAGTTAAAGAAGAAGACTTTGAAGTAGCCTTTCAAACTGCATTGCAGTTTTTTCCGGGTATCATTCCGAAGAAAGAGCAGATCGAGTGTATCAGAACTTTAGTTGTCGATCGGAGAGACGTTCTTGGTGTTCTTCCAACAGGATTTGGAAAAAGTTTTATTTACCAAATTCTTCCAAAGATTTATTTCAATTTATGGAAAGCAAAACACGGGGAAGAGAAAACCTTCAAGATAATTGTAGTTAACCCGCTCGAGTTGATTCGAAATCAACAAATAAAGAAACTTTGCACACTTGGGATCAAAGCTGTTGCTTTTGAAACGTGCGATAAAAAAATCACTTAAAGGTGCAAAAATAATTTTTGGAAGCGCTGAACATTGGATGCTGGAAAAGCAGAAAAACGAGCTTAAAACGGGTGTCTTAAGAAACGTTTCTGTGTTAATGATCGACGAGGCACAGTCGAAACATGGTGAGTTAGTAGAGCTTGTGGCCTTAATCATTTTTGTTAAACTTGTGGCCTTAATGGGTCGCCATTGTAATTTGCAGCAGAAGGTCCTTGACTATAAGTATTAAGTTCTTTACGAATTAATTGAATGAGCTCTTTAACAAGCTCTCGCCGGAACCGTGGAAAACTCAAGGCAGCATTAGCGGCGGCACAATAGTTTCCCTTGAAAACAGTCTTCCTCATACTACTCTCGCTCTTATCCTCACAACTTCTCTCCAAAACTCTCGATGAAGCTCGATAGCTAACGAAGACCTACATGAATAAAAGAAATACTCTGCGTAAGGAAAACATCGAAAAGAATTAATATAAAATGAGTGAATGACTTCGCATCTTAACCAGCGGCGGTTGTTTTGTTATTTCTGGCGGAGGTTTTGCTGGAAGATTCATAAGGCTTGAGATATGGTTATCGATCTCATCATAGATATTTTGCTGTGTACTTTCACCACCAAACAGTTGTTTTTTTTTTTTTTTTTAGGAAGGAAAGACGGGACCATCTTGCAAGGGTTTCGATCGTTTTGCAGTAAGAGTAATCCCGGTTGGCGTTCTGATCGAAGTTATCCTCTTCGATCTCTGCGGAGTAGACCTCGTAATTTCGTCCTCCTGACTTCTACTTGAGCAAAGTGCTTCTTTAACGTTTGTATAGGCTTTATAACAGTTCACTATCTTTCGGGCACAACGTTTGCAAAGAGAACCAGTTTGTCGACTTGTTTGGATGACGCATATACCGACAGTCTGCAAAACATCTGATAATACGAGTTCTTTTACGCCCAATATCTTACAAAATTCTCCATTTGAAGTTGAGGAAATCAAAGAAATCGTTGATGGATTTACTCCGTACTTACCTTGAGATTTTCTGTGCAAAGATCGCAAATGATCAGCTTGCCGCTAGAAGTTGACGGCAACGTTTCACGCGCAGAACATTTTCGCGCAATCCTTCGCAGTAAAGCACTATTTGAGCAATAGTGAAAATCAGACCTGAAAAAAATTTTCAGGCCTGTACGGGAGTCGAACCACTGACCTCTGCGATACTAGTGCAGCGCTCTACCAATTGAGCTAACAAGCCAACTGGGAGCAGCCATCAAATTAATTCGACATAAACCCGTAGATGATAAATCAAACAACAACAAACATATGAAACATATGTGTGAACTGCGGTTATGAGACGTATATGAGCACGATCCTTCGCAGTAAAGCACTATGTTTGATTTATCATCTACGGGTTTATGTCGAATTAATTTGATGGCCTGCTCCCAGTTGGCTTGTTAGCTCAATTGGTAGAGCGCTGCACTAGTATCGCAGAGGTCAGTGGTTCGACTCCCGTACAGGCCTGAAAATTTTTTTCAGGTCTGATTTTCACTATTGCTCAAATAGTGCTTTACTGCGAAGGATCGTGCTCATATACGTCTCATAACCGCAGTTCACACATATGTTTCATATGTTTGTTGTTGTTTGATTTTCGCGCAAGTTTGACAGGCACGTCAAATTCATAATAGACCGGAAGTAATTCTGATTGGTTTAGATTTATAGTCACGCATCACGAATTCCTAGGGGGGCGGAACGGCTTCAGATATGGCTTTGTGTCAGGCTCTCCTTTCCCTTCTCCCCTCCCCTCCCCTCCCCTCCCCTTCCTAAAAACCCCAGAGAGCCTGATCCTCAGGCTCGCATTTTAGACCCACACAACAGAGTAGAAAGGAACATGTACTTCGTTTTTGGTTCTGACTTCGTATTTGCGTTAAGATATTTGCATTTTTTTTCGTTGCTAGCCTATATTACAGATGCCTCCTTCGGATTTCGTCATCAGAAATCTACCCGAGATGACCTCTGGTGTTTTCACATCCTCCTTTTGACAGATTTCTTGGAGGTATCACTATGTTGTAGTTGTGATCGGCCATCCGTCAAAAGGAGGCATCTGTAATATAGATTAGCAATGAAAAAAATGCAAATATCTTAACGCAAATACGAAGTCAGAACCAAAAACGAAGTACATGTTCCTTTCTACTCTGTATTGCGGGTCTAAAATGCTAAATAGGGCCTTCATCACGAAGACAACATCGGGGGAGCTCGGATTTCGTAATCGGAAATCTGACCGAGATGACCTCCTTCTGACGGATTTCGGAGTGCGCTTTCCAAGATATACGACGATCACGCGAAACCCTCAAGTTACGAGGGAAAGGGAGGGGTTGATTTTACAAGGAAGATGAAAGTTATTTTTAAATGATCGAGTAGCGTAGGGTTAAATAAAGAACGAACGATGTCCTTTTTTTTTACGAAGGAAAGGAAAACATCTTATTTTTACATTAACAATTAATTCTCAAAATAGGCGGGTGGGTAAACATGATAGTTGATTGAAATACACTGGAAGAGTTTTCACAACAAATAAATAGGGTGTAGTTATAGTTAAGAGAACTCCTGCAAAATCAATAAACCAACCCGCTCAAGTTACGTGAATCGACTGCTCTGAGGCGCCAGCACTCTCCCCTCAGTGTTTTTCTTTCATTTCTTTTTAGCGAAAAAACAAACCTTGTATCGATTAGCTCACAAGTTTATTAAACAATTAGGAAACATTACAAGGTACAATAAAATCGATAAGAGCTTCAAGCTTTCATACAGTTTATAATCTCTTGGCCCTCGTCACATTTTAATTTGCATACCAAGTACACGTTCAAGAAAGGTATCGATATATCTTTTTAATGCAACACTTTAGGATAAGACTTTCTCATAATCTACGGCTCTGTTTCATTACTCCTTCTCCTTCTTGGTTAGTGTAAATATATAATTAAAGTAAGTCTTGTGTAAATGTTAAGATACACCAGTTAATTATACGTGACATTGGCCAACTCGAAAGCTATGCTACTTTGGTCACTGTGCACATTTTGCTTTTGATTATTTATGCAATTTACTGTTTTTTATATATTCTGACTTTTATAATCTGTAGTAACCTCTTGAAATAGTGCGAATAAAGACGTGGAAATCGTGGAATCTCGCCTCTGTCAGTGCTATCCAAAAAACTTTTACTCAATGTATTGTATTATTATGATTGTATGTGCCATACCCTCAGCTAATATGGCACACAAACCAAACTATAACTTTTTTCTTGAACACCGATTAAAACTCCTTCTTTGGAACAACAATGAATTTTAATTGTGTATGTTTAAGTATCATAACACGGCTTTCCAATAAACTACTCAGCAACAGGCATTAGGACCTTTTTCTTTTCCATTCCATATGTGAATATTTGTACATGAGTGAAAATTTTGTCTTGGATTTCTCACTAATTTTTTTATCTTAAGTTTTCTTTCTTGACAGGCAAATAACACAAGACTGCCTTTTCACATACATCTGCTAATTTTCCCCATTCATCACCTAAGTGAACAGGATAATTCTCGCACGGAGGAATTCTAATACCACTGTCGATAGGAAAATTGTTAATTAAAAAATACACCTTCCTTTCAATTTCAACCGCGCCGAATTTGTTTGACGGGATATGTTTTTGCTCCACAACAGACCAGGCGTCCATCCACTCGTCATACACTTCCACTTCTCCATGGCCAGTTGCGGAACAGTTAAATAACAGATCTGGGCTTGAACTAGAACCCCCTGCCACACACAGTCTGTTATTGACTACAAAAATACTAGACCCAAAATGAGGATGGCGGGTTGGCGCTATACGTTCCCATTTATTATTCTCGGGGTCAAAACAATGCACTACTGCTGGCTTATCGACCCACTGACGACCATTACGTTCTCGATAGCCGTGAATTACATATATTTTACAATTCATTACTGTCGCAGCCACAGATTGAAACCCATTTGTAGGCCCTCGATCATCTATAAAAAAATTCAACTTTTCCCCAGCTTGCCAAACGCCACTGGTCAAACTATATCTTTGAGGAGGATTTGATTGAGAAATAACGAACAAATGTTCATTGACAGAGCATAGGCAGATCTTAGCCAGCTTGCACGGAATGTTGTTTGATTCATCTACATCTTTTCTTTCCCATATATTCAATTTTGGAAGTTTCTCCCACGTGTTATTTAATATATGATAACGGTATACCTGGGACGTACGTATCTGTTGCGCCTCTGCAAGTACATACAAGTAATTTCCAATCAATTCTACAGAATAAAATTCATCAGTTATTTCACCTAGCTGAGCAACCGATGCCAAAGGCTTCCACAACTTGGTGTCAGCGTCAAAATATTGAGCCATAGCATCTTCGGACCGACGATAAGAGAGACACGAGCAACTTTTGGTTACCGTCTCGGCTTTCCCCTTAACTTTGCCTCCAGTCTCTAGCCCCCATACGTAATTTTTGCTCCTTGATTCTCGACTAGGATGGATGGCCACGAGAACCTGAAATAAAAAATCAAATTTACCTCGTTGACACACGCAAGCCGGTGATATCGAGATCATTGGTTAAAGTTGGGAATAAAACAATGTGATTGTTAAACTTTTAGTGTCTATTGGAAAAGATTGCTTTACTTAACTTGAAATCATTAGTTAGAGTATGAAAGTAAGCCTCGTTTACGATGATAATGCTTAGACTCTCAAGAAAAAGGAACCTCGTACACTTATTCATCACAAACCACAGCGGTTGCAGTAGCGGCGAGGCCAATGAAATTAAATCTTGTTGTAATATTTCCTATGGAGAAAGTATGCTACAAAATCAAATAAGAAATTTTTCATCTCGGTCCACTGAACTTACGTGGTAGGCAGAGCGAGTTAATTGTATTATTTGATTGCCGAGTTGAAGAGAGTGTAAATCCAAAATTGCTTTACATTTACGCTCACGGCCGAGAAGATTTCATATTTTCTCTACCGACACATTCGGAAATATTTGGGCAACAATAGACTAGATAAAGTGTTACTGACTCAATGACACCTTTTCTGTTCAGAACTGTGAGAGTTTATGAAAAAGAGTCTTCCTTATTCGATTGAACGGGTATGAACAATAATTGCATGAACAATAATTGCATGAACAATAATTGTATGAACAATAATTGTATGAACAATAATTGCAATTTTTACATCTACTAGCAAATGTAAAATTACTTTTTCTCACCGGACGCATTGATCTTGGCTTCATTTTGTCTGCAGCAAATTTATGAGAAGGCATACAGTGATGCATCATGGATTCTTGCAGATGCATGTTGACCTCGGGAACTCGCTGCATTTCTTCGGTTTTCAACTCTTCAATCACAATCTTAACGTCTACCAGCCCCAGACGAACAGCTCCGATAACTTTTCCAGCAACTGCCATCCTGTCTTCACCTTTGTATTTGATCCACTTCATCGCCGATTTGAAAACGAAAGCTTCGGAAGGTGAATTGAGGTCATCTCGACCGAGAAGGCTGAGTAGCTGATCTGCATTGATATGAGTCAGGAATTCCTTAGTTTCGCAAACATCTTTGTACATGGATGCCATTTTGGCCTCGGCTGCCTCTTTTAGATCTCTCAGACCGAGTCCTTCGGCAAATGTACACAGCGCGGAGAAGTTCTTCACGTCAATTCCGTTTTCTATGAATTCCTTCTTTACGAAATCACAACACAGTTGAACAACACTTGCGACCTGAAGCTGACTAGCTGAGAGAAGAACCTCAAATACGCTCTTCTGGTTGACATGAAGATCACCAGTGTAGATGGAGTCCAAAACGATCTTGAATATCTCCGGTGAAGTGCTTTTATCTTTCAGCTCGATCACTTCCTGATTCGCTTCCTTTCCATCAATAAACATTGAGTGGAAATAATCACTGTACGAAGCGAGTACAACTCGGTGAGCAGGGAAAAGTTTATCACCTATTTTCAAACGTACGTCGATGAATTCACTTTCCCTACGGAACTCGGTACACTTGGAGAGAAGAATTCTAGAATGGGCTACCATCTTTGTGCCGTTTTGATGCTAGGATTTCTGCTTGTAGAAACTACGAAGCAAACCAGAATGTCTTTGTGCGTGGTTCGCGTGACCGCCCACTAAAAACTACACGAATTCCCACTTGTATTGATTACATAGTTACCTGTGGTAAACGCCTAGTGATGCAAAGATTAACTTACAGAGATATCGATGTCAGGGTCACTGTTTTGGCGTAAGCCCAACGGTAATCTCTTTGCAGATACAGTTGAAAGTAATTATGGTACATCTGAAGAAGGTCGAGGAGATAAATAATTTGAAAATTTTCCTTAACCTATCAGATAACTTCATTAACCTTCTGACCTACATCTTCATTTACATCTTCTTCCAACACAACACCTAACTTTATACGTGTGATGCATGATCCTCGCAGTAGAGAGCGCTATTTATGCAATAGCGAAAATCAGACCTGAAAAAAATCAGGCCTGTAAGGGATTCGAACCACTGACCTCTGCGATAATAGTGCAGTGCTCTACCAATTGAGCTAACAAGCTCATCACACGTATCTAATACCGCAGTTCAAAATATATGAACTTCATATATAAATTCAAAGACTAGCAAAAACTAACGATAAAAACCGACGTTTCGGTGTCATCATGACGCCATTGTCAAAGAGAAATAAAAAATGAAGTTTGTGGCAAGGTGTAACACTAAATTAGCATAAATATGTTACGAGCTAATTAAACAAATACTTTTGCGCGAGTTGAATCGCTTTGCACGTTCAGAGTGGGTTTTAAGTCTCTGATGAAAAGCATTTCGTTCACCAAACAATCGAACTTGTTACTACATAAACGAAAGGCATCTTCAATATATAAACACTACCACGAACGGCACAGCGAAGTCCCGAAAGACCTACTGAAACGTTTTAGCATTCTGAAAAAGTGTAGTAACAAGTTCGATCGTTTGGTGAACGAAATGCTTTTCATCAGAGACTTAAAACCCACTCTGAACGTGCAAAGCGATTCAACTCGCGCAAAAGTATTTGTTTAATTAGCTCGTAACATATTTATGCTAATTTAGTGTTACACCTTGCCACAAACTTCATTTTTTATTTCTCCTTGACAATGGCGTCATGATGACACCGAAACGTCGGTTTTTATCGTTAGTTTTTGCTAGTCTTTGCATTTCCAAATCTTTATTGATACATATATAAATTGTACCTAACTTTATGTCAAATCTTTTGCCCGGAATTACTCAGTTTAAAAATCGAGTTATCCCTGCGTTCGGCAGTAATTACCCCCTGACACGCAGTGGCTCTTTTAGGATGAAATCACGTGAGGCTAACATTAGCAAATTCAATTAGAGCCCACGCCTTTTTTACGGCCGGTTAGATAATATTTCGTAAAAAGCTGTAAGGAAACACGCTAACGAAAAATTTTACACTCCGAGAATTAATGAGAGAAGTCTTCAACCCAGTGCTGATGTTATTACTACTGCAACCTGTAAGATCAATCCGGCCACAACTGCGAACAAGGCGGATATGCCACAAGTGTGACTACTTTTCCGTTTTTGCAGGTGAATATTTATACCAATGAGATTCAGAGGGGAGTTCTTATATTTCTATTTATTTTTATTTCTATTTAAAAGTTTGTACATTGTACAGGTGAGAGAACACTAGGACACGTAGTCCTCTACTAGGTTCACCCACCTAAACCCATCCCACCCCACCCCACCCCAGGGGAGGACATCCATCTCACAATAATCTCGTGCGTGGGAAATTAAACCTGCAGGATGTCTATTTATCCGTCCCTATCCGAGAAGATTAGAATATCTAACCATTTCTTGATGTTATAGAAAGGTAGCATATTCTTCCGAATTATTTTAAGACCTTGAGCGTAGGCCGGGGCTCGAACCCTTGGCCTCCCGCACTACAGTCCAGCGCTCTATCTATTGAGCCAACTGGGAGGCGGATAAGAATACCCAGTGAGCAAAATAGTAATTTAAACAGATAGGAGTCCCATAACCGTAATTCTCCGGTAAGTTACAATGGCACAAACTGTTGTCTCAGAACTCGCCCGTTGGGTAGGAAAAAAAATGCTGACCAAGCAGGAAAGGAATAAACTAGCATGTTTTTGATGCATGCGTCTTGAATTACCCATAACAAACGGCAAAGCTCGGCTACTTTGTTAAAATAATAATGCACTAAAAACCGAGAAAGTGCATGATTATTAATAATCCGTGTTAACAAAGCCCCAGAACTATCACTGGGAAGTAACAAAGCACGATTCGTAACTTGCGTCTAGTTTTTAAACGGAACGAATCAGTTCTACGGACATCCATGAAAACCAAAAAGCATTCAGCTTTTTAGGACACGACCCCGGCATTAATTAGACTAACTTTGAGTTGTATGTATTCTCCAGCTGACAGAGTTAAAAAAACAGCAAATTGGATTCAAATTACAACTATTACTCTGCTTTTAAACTCTCGTTCCTCACTGGAAGGTAGCACAAAACCGCGTTACTATTAACCTTTCTAAGATTCTCCCATTCATCCAAAGGCACAGGATACTTTTCTCCTGATGGAATTCTAATTCCACTGTCAACTGGGAAATTATTGATGATGAAATATACCCTCCCTTCTATTTCCACCGCACCGAGATTGTTTTGAGGAATACGACTTTGTTCGACATAAGACCACTTTTTGTTTTGCTCATCATATATTTCAACTGGGGCGCCGGAAAAACCTGTGCCCCCTGCAATACATAGTCTACCGTTCACTACAAAGAGGCTAGATCCAAAATGAGAACTATTAGTTGATGCCTTAGACTTCCATTCATTTAGTTCTGGATCAAAGCATTGTACCATGGCAGGTTTCTCATCATATATTTTACACAAATCTCTGTTATATCTCACCACTGTATCAAGACCCTGAAGTACAAACAAACACGAGTTGAAAACTACGGACGCTTTGCTACAAAATGTGTTCAAACGTGCTCCACGGGTAGAAAATGATCTTATGCATTGTAACTGATTTGTTTTTAAACTACACCTATGAGGTGGCTGTGATTCTCTGATTGCGTATATATAATCATCAATAGTACATAACGAATCGATCTTATGCTCACAGCCCAAAATAGGTGATAGTGTCTCCCAGGTATTACTAACGGTATCATAACGATACATAACAAAATATTCCTCCTTTTTTGCCGCTACATACAGGTGATTACCAGCGTACTCTGCACAGAAACACGTGGTTGCATCAGTCAACTGAGCCATGGATGGTAGAGGTTTCCATTCTTTGGTTTCAAAATCAAAGTATTGCGCCTGAGCTTGAGGAATAATGGCCACAAGAACCTGTCAACAGTACCAACGGATGAGATAAAATAATTGGTAACTGAACTCTATCAAAATTAAATCGATTGCGATACGCGATTAATTTGCTTCTTCGCGGTCCTAGCTGAAATAAAACTCCGTACCTTTATCACCAAACGGCGTCAAATTGTGATCTTGTTACTTCGAGTCATTTCTCTCACAAATCGTTTTCTACACCGTCTAAGACATTATATGTCATCTCATTTTGTAGCTCGCAACAGTTTAAAACTGAATCGGGATTTTTCCAGACTATTGGTAAGCCTGAAAACATCTATAAATCTATAACATCTATAAATCAAAGACTTCTTCCTTAATTTTGGAGTATGCTGACTTTAAAAATAGCTCGTGCCCTTGTAAAGAGGTTGGGTTTCGTGTTTCAGCTTCCTTTCTGAACTGTAATAATGCAATTGAAATATGGGACGGCTAGGTGCGGCCAGCCGCGAAGAGGCTCAGGTTAGTCCTGCCTGGCATGGGAACTTTCCTGGGATCTAGAATGATCAATAATGTTTGCCTTACCGATTTCATGGACCTCGATCTTGTTTTGTTTGTACCAAACTCGGAGCTGCTCGAAGGCTCGACGCTGTACAGGAGTGACTCAAGCAAAAGCGTATTTATCTCTGGAATCATTCGCATATCTTGCGTGTTGAGCTCGGCTACTACCTCTCTGATATTCACGAGTCCCAGACGAACAGCTCCAATAACTTTTGCTGCAACTGCCATCCTCTCTTCCTTGCTATGTTTAATCCACTGCATCACTGATTTAAAGATGAACGTCTCGGACGGTGAACTGAGGTCATCTCGGCTGAGAAGGCTGAGCAACTGATCTCCGTCGATATGAGCCAAAAATTCTTTGCTTTCGCAGACATCTTTATACTTCTTAGCCATTTCAATCTCAGTAGCCTCTTGTAGATCTTTAAGGGCATGGCTGTGAGCAATTTCTCAGATACGAGAGTAAGTTTCAAAATCAAAGTGAAGCTTAACAAACTCGGTCAGCAAGAAATCGCAACACTGTTGAACAACAGTCGTCACTTGGAGATGATCTGCTGCTGCAAGAACTTCAAACACGTTATCTTTGTTGACTTGAAAATCCCCACTGTAGATGCAGTCCATTATAATCTTCAAAAAGTCTGGTGAAATGCTTTTATCTTTCAGCTCTATCATTTCATGGTTGGACTCCTTCATTCCATCCGTAAACATGGCGTAGAAATAGTCGCTATTCGCAGCCAGCACAATACGATGAGCTGGAAAGATGTCTTCGCCCACTTTTAAACGAACATCGATGAACTGTTCTTCGTCTCTAAACTGAGCACATTTGGTTAAGAAAATCTCGGAATTGTTGACGACCATTTTGAGAGAGGAATTTAAAAGTTATGGATGAGCAGAAACTGGCTGGGTGAATTTGATCCTTGAATGACAGCGTGACCACAGATTTAATCAGTCACGCGATTGAAATAAAACTTCGAAAGGATTGATTATGCCCGAAAAGCAGGCAAAACCCGCAAGGTTTTCCCTCAGTTTTCTCATTTCCTATCCTCATCCTCGTTGTCTATAACGCTCGAATATAATGAAGTTGTTTGCATAGTTTTGAGAAGTTTTCATCAAAGTCTACCACGAAATTTTTACTCGTCTACTAATAGCCGGAAGTCGGAGACGTACCAGCATCATCAAATTTATCTTTATACCCTTTTTATTACAGAAAAAATAAGTTAGACATCGTGGTTTTAAGATTTATTCTTGTTTTAGAAGAGAAGACACAATGTGGATGTATATAACTGAAAATAAAAGCAAGAAGCGTGACACGCTCTCTCCACAACGAGATTCGTGTTGCACGACGTAACAAAGTGGCGGCCGGGAAGCTGGAAGGCTCAAGCATTGTTCGTTACTATTATCGTGCACTACAATGCATAGAGTTAACTGCAATTTTATTGATGTACAAAAAATATATAAATAATTTTCACTCTTGCAATGCCAATTGAAGTGGAATACTTGTGAACAGTGATTTCACATCAAATGACACTAGTTTGTAGTCGTCAGGTATCTGAACAGTCGTGGTAGCGTCAATGAAGTCTTCAGTGGATTGTAGTTTATGTCTGGATTTGTCGGTTAGCGGTTGTAGTATTGTCGTCAGGTACTTGGATAGTTGGTATGTGGGAGAGCCACAGAAAGAAACAATAAGTCGCACGGGTAACCAGGTTTGTGTAGTTTCGGCAAACCGTAGAGTTTCGGTGGCTGTGGTACCGAGCACCTCAGTCGATAGTACCGTTGGGTGTCAAAGGCGTTCGTTTTCTTGAGTGTCAGTAGTTTACTGTTGAGTTTACGTTGAAGTGCAGGAGTTGGGTACTCCAACTCCTGCACTGGAAACAAGACTTAAACAATCAGTTACACCTCAACGCAAACGGAACTAAACGGGTCTAAAGAAACTGGACAAACCTGGTTTTCTAATGCAACCGACACTGAGTTTCGCTCCATGGTTCCCCCTGCACAAACTACATTCCGCCAACGACTTTACGACGCCATCAAGACTCTGACTGGACAGTTACATGACGACTACAAACTAATGTGTCTTTTTGTGAAATGTTAACCACTGTTTCACTTCAATTGGCATTACAATCTTGTTTCACAGTCGGGAAGAGAAATTTTTCTTTAAAAAACAAATCATTTTTGTGGTTTGTTGCCTGCTGCTCCATTATTATTTTTGGTATTGAGAGTGGCTTTGATTTCTGTCTTCTGTGACAAAACCTCAACATGACTAGTTCTAAGATGTATTATTTGAATTAAACCTCCAGCAACTGAAACTGCTTTCTTCTCCTCCTTTTTCACTACTTTATTAATAATGTATAGGACAATAGAATGCGATCGTGAAAACAAATTCCACCTTCAAAGACGTGGGCTTTCACTTTTCCCGTTATCCACCCTCATTTCACATTATCTATCAAGTTCTAATCTCCTTTCCTCGCCGTATAATTTTCTTTCCGGAAAGGCTAAATGCAGACGCTGTTCTTAAAACAGTAGGATATCAGTAAAGAAAATTCATGTAAGGGCTCAACGCAATGGGTAAAATAGGAATGACATTTGCTTAGCTCAAGAGAGCATCGACTGACCCTCTCTTCCATGTGTTTTTTCCCAATACACCTGATGAAAATGTGGTCTCTTGTGCGCTTTTCGACGATGGAATATGAAGCCATCTTCTCTCTCGCGAGCTTGTTTATAATGGAGGGTAGAAAGAACTTCCGAGCGACTGAGAAATAAGTAGTTATATTCAAGATTTCGGCCTTTTACCGAGTTTCCTGGTTTCCTGTCTCCTCTATTACCCATCTATAACAAGATGATTAGTAATAATGATGACAATTATGATAATGAATATTAAAAATGCAATCATCAAATCTTTCATAATGATAATAATCTTAATAGACCACTCACCATGGAGGCCTGTCAATAAACATAAACTAGTTAAAATTCTCAAAAGGCACGAGGTAGACCAGTGCATTAGTCACAGAGCGCAGCCCTGGAGGGTGAACTGATTGGAGGCAAGTGAGAATTGGAAGGAATACAATGATTAATGGGGTGCAAACCTGGATCTAGGACCACCGGAATTTAAGTCCGCCATCGCACTATGAGAACTCGGTCACAAACATAAGGAGCCAATTTTACAAAAATAAAGATGAAATTTATTCACAAGTAAGTTCATATATGCATATGAAACCTTGAGTGATACACTTCAAGTAAGATCACAACCTTTAGCATGCAAGGTTGTCAACATATAGAGTGCTAACATTCATCCTGTCACGCTAACATAAACCTCTAACGAACATAGTCTAGAACAATCATTATAAAGACTTTTATACCATAAAATATCACGCGCTCTGCTGATGGTCATTATCTTTGATTTATTAAAGCACAGCTGACGTCACACCGTTTTTTCCAAATTGTCCACCATGATGCACGGTTTAAAAACAAGCAGTTTCCGAGATAAATTCCGATCTAGCAAGAGACGACTTCGCCAGAAAACTGATTGACCAGGAGCCGCTTGTGAGCTAGAAGAAGTGACTGGTTTCCAAACAGTATGAAAAAAAAAACAAATCAGAAACATAACAGAAAGATAAATTTGATTTTTCCGCGTGTCTGATCAGAAGATGTCAAAATGTGTTAAACTAAATGAGACACTCGCTAAAGACGCGTGTACTAATTTCTTACCGTATCGTGACGTCATCTGTAGCCTCAACTGAACAAATATAGAGAAATTAAATCTAACTTTTTAATATAGCACTTAACTAAGTCTAATAGAGTTGTGCCTTTTCATTTTAAGCTACTGGGAGCCGATTTTGATGCCAATGAAAAGATTCCATGGCCTAATATCTATGTTACCTAAAAATGTTTCTACTAAATTTACGTCTGTGTGCCTTTGACCTTACGTGAACAACAAACCACCGACTAAGAAAATGCTACAAAAGCAATGCCAAAAAAGTTGATCGTAATGCAGTATAATTCAAGGGTGTTGAGAGGCCCTTCTGTAGAAAACTGTATGAAAGCAGGTAGCGTCTGTCTCAACATGCTTCTCAATAATCTAAATTGTTTAAGATGATAGAGAAAATTTACCTTGTTTGTAAGAGACAGAAAATGAGCCTTATATAGCGTGGTCAGCGTACTAACATTGCGGGCGCTTTTACCACCAAGCACATGCTTTTAATAGTATTGTGTTGTAATCGTTTTCTTAAGGACGAGTTTTGCTTGTTGTTAAAGCACAATAACTTCGAATCCTCTCATTTCTAGGAGTCTCGAATGAGATGAATACAAGTTTGTGCAAGTTAAGAAGCAATGCAGACTACACCTCCACAAGCAATGCTTAATTAAAGGTTTGTTATTTCAAGTAGCCAAGAGTGGACGCTGCATTGTTTTTGGACAAAAGGCAAAAGGCAAAAGGCAAAAGTAGTCCCAATAAACGGCGAGGGGAAAACAAAGGAAAAAGAAATCGGTTATCTTCTTAGTTCCTAGTTTATTCTTCTTTTCCCACTCACTGTGTTTCAAATACGGGTGAAAAACAAAAACTACACTATTTCGCAGAACCACTAATTGTCTTAACATTGAGTTACTAGGTCATTCAGGTTCACTTCTATGTCTTATATACCTAAGAGAAGGTCAAATTTAGTACCAGTATCATTAATTTTGATCTGAAATTTTTCCCTGCTAGGTTCATTTCAAGTTTTCCCTCTTGACAAGCATATAACACAAAACTCATTCTGAGCTGACTTTATCTAGACCTTCCCAACCACCTAGGTCAACTTGAAACATTTCCTCAGGTGGAATTCTTATCCCACTGTCGACTGGAAATTTATTGATTATGAAATACACCCTCCCCTCTATTTCCACTGCGCCCAAGTCGTTTGGGGGAATATGTTTCTGAGGCACTACGGACCAGGTGTTAGTACCTTCATGATACACTTCCACAGGCGCAGGGTCGCCACGACCCTTACAAATCTTTCCCCCTGCCACACAAATTCTGTCATTGACAACAAAAAGACTGGATTCAAAATGAGGAAGGCAGGTTGACGCAATTTTTGTCCACACATTGTAATTTGGGTCGAAACAGTGTACCACAGCTGGTTTATCGACCCACGATTCGTGGTTTTGGCGATCTTTTTCGATTTTTCTATAACCATGAATTACATATACTCTAGAGCTCATTACTGCCGCTGAAACAGTACTTAACTCTTCCCTCCTTTGTGGCTCTCCTCTACCTACCGGTCTAATGAAATTCAACCCCTCTCCCCCTTGCCAACTGTTATCTGTCAAACTGTACCTTTGAGGGGGATTTGATTCACTAATAGCGTAAATATAGTCACCGATAGAACACAAGCTGTCAATTTCGTGGTTTTTTCCGTAATTTGGTAGTTTAACCCATGAGTTATTTACCACATCATATCGATGTATAACATTATCACTTTCCTGGTTTATTTCACCTAATAATAAGCCTTTTATATCCTCATTTTTCTGCTTTTGTCCAGCTACAAATAAGTAGTTTCCACTGCGTTCAGCACATAAGCAAGAGGTAGTTTTCTCACGTAATTGTGCTACAGATGGCAAAGGTTTCCATAGCGGCTTCGCTTCGACATCAAAGTAATGAGCCATACACTGCGGCGCTGGTGGAAGCCCCAAAAAGCATACACACTGAAGACGTCTTCGTCCTGAACTGCATCGGGAAGCTGTATACAGTACGTAGGGTGAATGGCAACGAGTACCTGAAACAAGAGATAATCACTTAAAAATTCCTCTTTTCAGCTGACAGTCTAGAAATTTTTTTTGCAAAGAAGGTATTTAGTTTTAGGTTATATCTATAATAGAGTAGATATATATGTATACATATGTAAAACATGTAATATAATAAAGCAGATGGTTGATTTTTTGGGCATCTATATTTCTACTGAAATAGTTTTAATCGATCACGGTACGGACAACATAGCAGTCCCTGGCTTATTGTTAATAACTGGTGAGAGCACTCGCCTCCCACCAATGTGGCCCGGGTTCGATTCCCGGACCCGACGCCATAAGTGGGTTGAGTTTGTGTTGGTTCTTTTCTCTGCTTCGAGGGTTTTTCTCCGGGTTCTCCGGTTTTCCTCCCTCACCAAAAACCAACATACAGCTGATTCCAGCTGGCTGTAAGCTGTGCTCCAAGATCACACATGGACCGTATAGCGGCTGCTAGAGGCGCTATTGTAAGCTTTCGGTTCGACCTTGTTGAGCTGCGTCGTTGCTGTACTTTGCGACGACGATTAGCAGTGAATGTTATTATTATTATTATTATTATTATTATTATTATTATTATTATTATTATTAACTGTAGATTCCCCGGGCAGGAAACATGCTCTCTTGATCGAGATATTGATAATTGAATGATTATCGTTGATAATCATCTAACCTTGTCGCTGATATGGTTAAGAACAACGAATCGACATATGAATTGTGTTCCAAAAATTTGGAAACTTGGAGCCAGTTCTTGTAAAACGGAGTGTAGTGCGAGGAATCAAGTGAGATTGTAACAAAAACCGAGTTGTAAATAAAGGAAGTAACTACAGAGCTCAGCTTTTAACTCACCGCACTCATTGATCGAGGTTTAACTTTCTCAGCGGCAAACTCATGAGAAGGCATGATGTGATGCATCACTTCCTGGTTTGCTTCCTTCCCATCAGTAAGTATAGTAAGTATGGAGTGGAAATAATCACTGTACGAAGCGAGTACAACTCGGTGAGCTGGGAAAAGCGTATCACCTATTTTCAAACGTACTTCGATAAGTTCACCTTCTTTACGGAACTCGGAACACTTAGAGAGAAGAATTCTGGAATGGGCTACCATCTTTGTGCTGTTTCAGCGCGAAGATATCTGCTTGTAAAAACTTCGAAGCAAACCAGAATGTCTTTGTACTCTGTTCGCGTGACCTCCCACTGAAACTACGCTAATTTCCAAATATCGTGCTTGCTTAGTAACGTGTGATGTTAGCTAGTAATACAAAGGTTAACTTGCAAAGATATCGATATCGAGGTCACTGTAGAGGCATAAGCCCGACAGCCAACTTTTCGCAATTACAGAGGTTTGAGGAAAAAGGAAAAAATAATTCTGGAAGAAGACGGTATGTGTTGTTTTCGACATCAAAATACTGCTCGAAGCAGAACTGCGATGAGAGCATGAAATACATGTAAGAAAAAAAAAACTACACTCAGTTTAAAATTTGTTAACATCCTTTTTCTGGACAATAAAGAAAAGAGGTTACAACGACAAAATTGAACAAATTCATCCACTTGGTCAATAATCATAATAATGCGCTATTCTAGCCCGTTAATGCCGGGAAAAGTTTTTACTTCTCAGTTGGAACCAACGTGGTGGATCGCAAATGTTAAGCGGAGCTTTTCACTTACTTGATGAGAGAGAGACGGTACTCTGAAGATCTGCCATTGATCATGCTCAAACGCCTTGCGTGACCAAATATCAACCATTGTCAAGTGAACAACTTAAAGGGACGGAGTGGGAGAGGAAAGGGTTGAATTTCACAAGAGAGATGATATAAATATTTCAGGGAAGTTAAAATTTTGAACGAACGATGTCCCTTTTATGCAGAGAGGGGAAACATCTGTCTTTTTGCTTTGACAATTCTTAAAATAAGCAGATTGCGCAAACATGGCAGATGAAAGAGTTTTTATTTTTATGTTTGAGAACAGACAAAAAGGGAGAAGTTATAGCTAAGAGAACTCCTGCAAGATCAAAAATAGAATCGACCCACCATTTATTTTTTTCCTTTTTAACGTCTAGTAAGCCAAATACAAAACCTCTTCTCGAAAAGCTCATAACTTTATTAGGAAAAAATTAATATTACAAGATACAATAAAATCAGTCAGAGTGTTTCAGTACCCATACTCATTTTACTTCTTCCAGTTTTGAGCTTTTATACTTCGTACGCGTTTATGAAAAGTACCTAAGAAAATCAATGTACCTTTTTATACAGCAATAGAATGAGCCATAATCATACTGTACATTTCTATTTAGTGACTACTCCTCGCCTCTTTCAATAACATCCAAGAAAATTTAATCAACTGATGTATTTTATTGAAAGTCAAGATCATTGTTGTAATTGCCATACCTGGAGCTGCTGGAATGCACGAAACATCAAATATGTGACTACTTTGAGAGAAGACTAAACTAAATACAAGATTGTGTACATAAATGTAAACAATCAAAACTTTGACATAATACATTTAAAAACTTCTTCTTTCGAAACAACGAATTCTAAAAAGTAAGCGTCTTGGAACCACTACAGGGCATGTTTAACTTAGTTAACTTCACTGCAAACGGTGTCTAGATCTTTCACTCCCATTCCAAACTTCTAAAACTCGAGGTATTTTCAAGAGAGAACCGTGTCAAAGAAACCGATCAATGGTTGCTTCTTTTCCCAGACTAACTATCCATAAAATGGGGTTCGAATGTAAACCATAAAATGACGCAACTTCTTTGTTTTAAACTCTGAACTCTTTGACTGTCGTGCACCGCAGAACGCTGATACACTGAAATTTGTTCATTGGTGAAATTGTTACCTTTAATTTGTCATTGCTTTGTTTATGTTAAGTTTTCTTTCTTGACGGGCAAATAACACAAGACTTCGCCTGGTCCTACTTTTGCTAAATTTTTCCATTCGTCATTGATGTGAACAAGATAATTCTTCCAAAGAGGAATCAGTTCTAATACCAATGTCAATAAGAAACTCGTTGATTAAAAAATACACCCTCCCTTCAATCTCAATCTTATTCCGTCGAAAAGGAGACCAAGATCCAATACGGAGGAGAACCGTATTTGATGTGATAACACAATTCGATCTAACTTACAATACAGTACAATACAATATCTAAAACACAATATCAATACAAGATCTAAAATAAAACTCGGCAATCGGCCTTAAAAGTGTTCGAAACAAACTGAGAAGATTAACCGTAATAACTTCTTGAATGCCTCCGTATTTGGCAAGTAACTTTGCTGGTTAGCTTGGTTGAACTTAACCAGACAACTGAAAAAACTATATAAAGCGTCTTTAATTGAACGATTTACGCGACTAAGGCCCTGTTTACAAGCAAGGAGGGTAACCCTTGTGCTAGGGTTACCCTAGCAGGCGGGTCAAAGATAGCCCGGGTTTACAAGCAAAACTTCACAGATAGGGTTACCCTACCACCAGGGACAACTTACCTATGCTTGGTAACCGCACGCATTGTTAGCAATGTTCAAAGGGTCTGGAAACAAGTAAAAAGTTGTCCCGGGTAGGCGAGTTATCCCCAGCAGAGCGTTTACAAGGCAGCTAGGGTTACCCTAGCACTCAGCTAGGATTACCCTGGTGCTAGGGTAACCCTAGCTGCCTTGCAAACACGTCGATGAAAAAAAAAAAGAAATGTGGGAGCGTTAGGGTAACCCTCCTGCCAGGGTAACCCTAGCACTAGGGTTACCCTACCTGCTTGTAAACAGGGCCTTATAATATACATGAAAAAATTTCTCAGTTCTGATTGGTTCATATGAATGCAGTTTTCAGTTAATTTTAGTGCAGAAGAGGGTTAATTCAGTGCAAAGAAAGAAACAAACCAGACATTCTGATTGGTCAATGTCAAGGTCAATGTCAAGGTCAAGGTCATTGTCACTTGCAGGGTTTGAATAAATTATTTTTGCACCTGATGCGTGCACTTTTCTTCTGCGCAGTTGTGAGAAGCTACCTCGTACTTTTTCATGTATATTATTAATACATAATCACATGATTTTCTCGTGCAAATTAATAATTAACCCAGCACTTTTAAAAGGGCTCGTGCACGATGAAAAACTTGTCTTTTCATCCACAACGCTGAGTAAATATTGCACCCCGCTAACGTCATCTATTGTATAACTTGCGCCTATTGCAAAAAGATATACATCAGCAAAACAGAAAGACGACTAGGTGACCGATTCCGAGAACACCTTCGCGACGTAGAAAGGAATGACAAGGACGCATCAAATCCAATCACTAGACACTTTAATCTACCTAATCATTCTAAGCAGCATACGGCAATGTCTCTCCTTACATTTAGGTAGCTCAGAAAGCCGCAAAACTCTTGAACAAAAGTTTATCTTTCAAATCGGCATTCTTAACCCCATAGGCATCAACGAACGCTTTTCATTCTACTAATTTATTCGTGTTTTTCTCGTCACCATGTTCCCACCAATGGCGTAGCCCTACTTTCTGCATATAAACCCACACACAACCCACAATTCCTCCATTCGCTCTGCCGAAGGGCTAACGCTCGAAACGTCAGCTTTTTAACTCTTTACGGTGGCCAATTTACAATTTCAACTTAGTTGATATAACCAAATTACCTTGTTACACCCACCGACGCAGCACCACAGTTTCTTTAGAAACTTTCACCCTTTATTCCTTTGCCTCTCTAGTCAGCGTGATTCCTCTGAAATGGCTCCACTGAGGCGTTTACAATGCAAGACCTTGATGCAGTCCTTCTAATAACCTTACCATATATCCAAAGTTGGTGCTTATCTGCCGGCCTGGGTTTCACAAACACTTTTTCCCCCTTTTTTCCCCTTTGAGAACTCTCTAAGGGGGCTGCGAGAACCTCTTGTTGTACTGAGCCATCGATCTTCGTCTTCTTTCTGAAATGTTTAGATACACCACTTGAGGACGTTGCCTGTGGGGTGAGTTGATGGTGTGTTATAGGGGTGACATTTTCGAGTTTTCTTGACATGAGACGTTGTGCTGGTGAGTATATTGTGACCCTGCTGAGGCGTGTTTCTTTACGCTAGGAGAGCCAGATGAGGCTCCTCTTCTCTGATTTGAGACACCAGTCTCTTCGGAGGCGTGGGTTCGTATCCCACCGCTGTCAACATGTTGTTTGCTCAGGTCCATGTGAAAAAAACCTTTTATTAATTTTTGAAATTATAATTTATACAAAGTCCGGTGCTTGTGCTTTATGCTAGTTACATGGTTTGCGTACTGTGTGATAGGTGAAAGTGCGAAGGTGTGACAGTTACATTCCACTTCTTGCCCTCATTTTCCTCAACCACTGTTATCCATACTCCCCGACATATCTGAAAGCAGCCCTGTCGTCCTTGCGCTGGATTTTTAAAAGAAAACGTCGAGACTACAGTGGCTTGCGCTCATTGGGTATCGGTTATTAACTTGTTGAGAAATTTCATCGACCAACCAATCCGTTGTCTTCTGTGGGGAAAGTCGACGATAGAACGCTTTTTTTTATCAGTCTCATTTTCTGCAATTATAGGCGTCCACGCACGCTTTCGCCATAAACGCGCATCTACATGGTTATGCAGTGGGGTTTTGTAAATTAAATTACGGATTGAAATGAGGGATGTGCAAATTCGGGGACGCCCCTGAGTACATCTCACATTGTTGTTCTAAAAGTCATAAGCGGTGTAGATTAAGGGAGAACTCAAGGATGCCAGGAATACAGTCTCCAGATCACCTAATAGAGGAGAAGAAAATAAATAAACAACTTTTTTAGAAGACTATTTGGCAAATATTGATATTTACAAATTACAGGTAGCTGTTATCGCTTTTGTTACCAAGTGACACAGTGTAAAAGTTATTAAAAAAATCTAGTCAAGAACGTAGAAGTGAATATCCATAGGGTAGACATAACCCACCCACATCCCTTCCGTCTAGTATGAGAAAATACTGCTACTAAAATATCTCGCTGTACCCTTTATGTTCATTAAAACGCTGGATCGCCCCCCATTGTAGTGATGTGTCTATTTATACAGTGCTTGGAAAGAAGCAATAGGCCCTTGAGAATATAGAATCTTTAACTTGTACAGTCTTTAGCGTCCAAGTATTTACTTCATGAATAGCTGCAATACGGTTTCAAACAACCGACTCAGTTTCAGTTCCAATTGGCGAAAGTAAAGCATACAGTACGAGCACTCTCACCCTGTCCAATGTTTGGTCTTTCGCATTCCATGTTACCTCTTTACAACCATGAAGCCAAGGACTGCATTTTGGCCGATATTTGCCACGTCATCCCACATAGAATCTTTGCTCCCATGAGCGATTCTGATACCACTGTCAATTGGAAAATTATTGACGATGTAATACACTCTCCCCTCTAGTTCAAATTTTGTGTTGGCGAGAAAACATTTTTGCTCAACTTCAGACCACGTGTTAGTTTCTTCGTTATACATTTCAATGGGTGCAGGGTCACCGCTTGGAAGATAGTTCCAGTCTCTAAAAATTTTTCCCCCAGCAACGTAAAGTTTGCCATTCACTGCTATAAGACTGGATCCAAAGTGACGATGATGGGTTTTTGCTTTCTCTCTCTCCCACCCACTTTGTGGATTAAAACAGAATAAAACTGCCGGCGGGGGTGACGGATGAAAGAATGTCTTAGTAGAGTGGCATCCATAAAGAAAAAACACCTTTGAATGCAAGACGGCTGCACCACTAAACGAATAAGTACTATGTATACTGACGGGCGGTCTTTCAATGTTGTGCCACTTACGTTCAGCAAAATTGTAGCGATAAAAAGGAAGACTGATATTGGCAGGGACTGCGTACAAGAAATCCTCTAAAAGGCACAATTTTTTTATTTCACCACATGCGTTTGGAAGTCTCTCCCACACATTTGCCTCTTGGACATAGTGGTAGAGGCAGTACCCAATGGAGTCATTTGCGGCAACAATTAAGTTATCGCCAATAGATGATGCACAGTAACAATGACTGGCCTCAATTGACGGTGTAGCTCTTGGCAGCAATTTCCAAGCCTTGGTTTCGACGTTAAAGTACTGTATTCCAGCCTGAGGGGAAACAGCAACAAGAACCTAAAATATAATCGCAAGGTTATCAATATGATGACAACAAAATAACCGTAACGAACGAGGACAATTGAGGTTGATGGAGAATAACATAGACTGCTGATTTCAAACTTGATTACTCTCGTCTTAGATACATTATATGTAAAACAAATCTCCACTGTAGCCTTTTCGGTCTCACATTTCAGTTTCGATCTCATCTTCACTCACCGGGCTCTTTGATCGTCGCCTTATTTGCTTCGTAGCGGTCCGAGGTGCGTGGGAAGGTCTGTGTTTATAAATTGCTGCTTCGTAGACTTGCGTGTAAATCTCGGGAATTTGCTTCATCTGCTTCGTGTTCAAATCGTCAATCACAACACCAATATCTACCAGCCCAAGACGTACAGCTCCGATAACTTTAGATGCAACTGCCATCCTCTCTTCCTTCTTGTGTTTAATCCACTGCATCACTGATTTGAAGACGAACGTCTCCGTAGGTGCATTGAGGTCATCTCGGCTGAGAAGGCTGACTAATTGGTTTCCACCGATGTGCGTCAGAAATTCTCTGCTCTCACAAACATCCGTGTACATCTTAGCTACGTTACACTCTGCAGCGTTTTGCAAATCTTTAAGCCCATAGCTAAACGCAATTTCCCAGATACGACAGTAAGTTTCAAAGTCGAAGCGAATCTTCACAAACTCGGTCAGCAAGAAATTACAACACTGATGAACAACACTTGCGACTTGAAGATGATCTGCGGCAGCAAGAACCTTAGACACGTTTTCCTCATTTAAAAGAAGGTCTTCGGTGTATATGGAATCCAGTATAATCTTCAAAACGTCTGACGAAATGCTTTCATCTTTCAGCTCGATCACTTCTTGGTTGGACTCCCTCATTCCATCTGTAAACATGGCGTAGAAGTAATCACTACTCGCAGCCAACACGATGCGATGAGCTGGAAAGATGTCTTCACCAACTTTTAATTCAACGTCGATGAATTGACTTTCGTTTCGAAACTGAGCACACTTTGACAGAAGAATATCGGCGTGGGCAACCATTTTGCTACAGGAAAGGATCTCACTGTACTTCAATGTCAACAACAGATCAGAGAGTGCCTTGTGGCAATACGGTGTTTGAGGGATAGCGTGACAGCTACACGCCAACGTCATCTCGTTACCTTCATAACTACATCCTCCTTCCAATCTCGTGGCAGAGAAAGAAGCAATCAGGCATGGAATGCAAAATCATTCAGCCTGAAATGCAGATTATAAAGTGTTCTAAACAGACTTACTGATCTTCCCGAAAAGCAAAAATTCTTGTTGAAAAACTCAATACAAGTTGCTCATGAAGTGTTTATCAGCGAAAATTCTCGTTAAAAAACTTCAATCAAGTTGCTCATGAAGTTATCATCAGTTGTGTCTAAGGACCTAAATATTTTAGGCTCCTCAGGCGGTTTATGAGCCGTTGAAAGTCTTAACAATTTCATCCACAAGATGGGCAGATAACAAGTGAAGCCCACATTACATTAATGGCGAGAATAAAGAGAAATATGAACTAAAGGATTAGCAGTTGATCGAATACCAAATTCTTGGAAGTGACGTGATAATAATTCTATGGCAGACAGTAAATATGCGTCATTAACCTAGCGTGATGTCTAGATGGCTAGATATTGACCGAGTTCTTTGTTTTAGCGTTTTTATGGACCGCGACGAAGTCGAGGTCCATAAAAACGCAAATAAAAACAACCAGGCTGATATCCGGGCATCTTGACCAAACCAACTTGGTCAATAAAGGATTTATGATATTCGATATAATAAGAGTCAAGAAGGACTTGTTTATTTTGAGAACCGGGAAAGAAATCGATTCGTGTTTATAGCACAATGAGTACAACTGGAGAACCCAAGAGAGTCGTTTAATTTTAATTTGCCGATATTATCAAAAAGCTACGAACTTTGTAAGTCCGCTCCACGCAATTTTTTTCTCGCTCGGGATCAAAGCGGGCAATCCCGAGCGGGCAAGATCTTGCCCGTGCTGGTAGCCAACAGAAGATTGGTACAGGATTCGCTTCATATTACCCACCTGCGTTGTCAACTGTATAATAAGGAGAATTACTAATGAAATAGTGGGAGTGAAAGGCTTAATAAGAACACCGACAACCTCAGCTAAGTATTCTGTTTATAAATGGCAGTTCGCAGGGAAATTGGAGACTAATAGGCAATATAACATCAAAACAGAAATCATTTGGAGGACTGAATCAAAGGCAAAATCTGTTTAATATCAGTTGTCGTGGTTTGGAATATAAATTGAAATTAAGTATTGCACACGTTTCTATCAAACCTTCAAGGACGCTTGTCCGAAAACTGTCCAAATTACATGTACAAAAGGCTTTGAAAGGTTGCCCACGACATTGAAATTGGAAAAAAAATCCTGACAAGCTCTAGCCTGCGGTTGAAATTAATCCCTGCACTGACATGCTAGCTGACATCGCCTCTGAGAACCAAGAGCGAAGCTCAGAAAGCTTGCATCATTTGGCATGTATGGTTTCTTAAACATTCTGTAACTTCTACGTCTGAAGTTTTCAGCTTTGATTTTACACCTAAAAAGTCGTTCTATGGTAATTACTGTTACCATTTACAAGGACTTACATATATGTTAAAGTCAGCTCCTTTCCTGCTAATGAATTCATTAGTTTGTAAAAGTGGGATTTGGACTCAAAGATTAAAGGAACTGTTTTCAAGTTGGACCAACACACAAGAAGTTACTCCAACCTACTAACTTTCATGCAAGTTGACTGCAATACAGCAGCTCAGTATCATTTAACCTTTGAACTGTTCGTTATCCCTTTGCTTCTTCCAAATCAGGAAAGGGAATGAACTTATTCGGTTTTAAGACATTCTTTCTTTAGGGGAAAATAGCAAAGAACTGCAGATTTATCAATGTTTCCTAAATTTCCCCACTCACCCAGCGGAACAGGATACAGCTCCCCTGGTGGAATCCTTATCCCACTGTCAACTAGAAAATCATTTATGATAAAGTACAACTTCCCATCTACTTCCACTGCATTGAGATGGTTAGCGGGAATACGTTTTTGTTCAACAACAGACCAGGTGTTTGTTTCCTCATTAAAAATTTCTACAGGTGCTGGGGTACCGTATGGACTGAGACCGTTAAGAAGATTACAATAGCCCCCAGCAACACAGAGTTTGCCATTTACTTCGAAAAGCCTGGATCCAAAGTGAGGGTAACAGGTTGTTGCCATTTCTTCCCACTCATTCTTAGCTGGGTCGAAACATTGTAGCACTGCCTGCTTATATTTTCCTTCCGCTTGGCACATATCGCCACAGAGGACAAATATTTTTACCTTTGAATGAACTATTGACCCAAAATTGCAGGCCTGATTGGTACAATTTGTGTTCAGTTTTGCAATACTTTGCCACTGCCTTTTGGTAATGTTGTATCTTTGAGAAACCTGACCTGAATGAGAACTAATAGCATAAATATAGTCTCCTAGAACACACAGATTGTTAACTGAATATGTACCGGACGAAAACTGCTTCATCTCCCAGACATTACTCTCTGTGTCGTAACGATAAAGGGAAATATCATAACCGTAAGCTGATCCTGCTACAAACAAGTTGCAGCCAACAGAGACTGCAGAATCGCAACGATATGCCTTGATCGACGGTACTGTCGATGGTAAAGATCTCCATGATTTGCTTTGGAAATCAAAATACTTCATTTGAGCATTGGGAAGAATTACAATGAGAGCCTGAAATGAAAGATGAACATCATCAATCAAATCTTCTACACTGGCGCGGCCCTCTGTTGGTAGTGACGATCAAAAAAGGGGACCAAAGAAACTTAGTCATTCACAGACTTTCTCACCCCATTACCCGTCGCTCACCCGAATTTTGTTTTTTTTTTTTTCTTCTCCCACCAACCGAGAGCTTGACATAAGCTAGATCTCTCTAAAGAAATAAAAACAGACCCTTCTTATATTGATAATTTGGGCAGTGTATCATTTTCTTTGCTTTGAAAGAACTACCCAGTTCGGGTACGGCCATGTTGGTACAGTTATGGTATCACAATGACTTAATAAATAAGAGTGAGCTGATTATATATAGCCTAGGGGTATCGAATGGTCCCATTCAATTTACAAGTGCTCGCAAAATTTGGCCTTTGCTCGAATTGCTCGCAAAAATAACACGGGTGCTCGCTTGCTCGTGCTCGCAAGATTTTTGCAACTGCTCGCATGCTCGCATTCTCGTTAACATGTGCTCGATTGCTCGAAATTTCTTTAATCCTGCTTTGTAGTTATTTTTGATTCATATATAAACGATAAATAAGCTATGATATGGTTAAAACAAAAAGGTTGAAACATCCCTTACCTCCGGCTTCAGTCTTTCTTCAACAGTTCAGCCTGTAACTGTTCTGGAGGCGCTGTATGTATCATCGGAAAAACGCACGAGGCTCCATGACAAGCAGTTCGCTTACTGATTTATACTTTATCATATTTCATTGTCGCAGGCTTTCTGCTTGAGAGGGGTACAGTTTCGCAGTTCAAATATGTGATCGTTCATCTATTCACTTGTTTCTTAGGTTATAACAAGTACCCAAAAGATTTCATTTCTGTTAATACTGGTTTTGCTTTTTCCCTCAGTAGATTCGCTTTCATTGCTTGAAGCTAGCCTTACAATTGTTGTTTCTTTGACCAGTTTCCCGGGTATATTACCCAATGACTTAAACCTTCTTTCGCTTGAACAAGAAAACGAGACTGTAACACGATCTATTTACCAGGAAATTCTGATAGGAAGCTCGACATAACGGGAGGTGACATACTCTCCTGTGGAGACAACATTACTTGCGAACCTTTGTTGATCTAAATTCCCATTTATTTCAGCAAATTATCAGGGTTTGTAGACATGACGGATTTTCCAGTGTGCAATGGGAAATGAAATGGACGGAGTCATAATATTTTGAAACAGTGTACTCGGATCAAATTTTGTAGTGGTGTTTTCAACCTTGGAAGCTTCCTGGCCACTAGTAATAATAGCTATTAAAATCTGATGCCAAACGGTGGCATATGAAACCCGATTAAACAAAACAACATTAATAACAACCCTCGGTCGTTTGGGCTTTACCGTAAATTCTTACATGAAATGTTGCTTTAATCATTTTGATTAAAATTAAAGGCCTAGCCAAACGAGGAGACAGGTCTGAAACCTTAATGTCTCCATGTCGCGCGGAAGCACGAACTTTAAGAATTCTTCTCAAAAGGCACTCGCGCAGGTAGAAACTAATCTAGAGAAATACTACTTACCAGTACTATTTGACCTTCAGAGCTACCACTGCAGCTTGTCAGATCTGTGCGGCTGTAACTGGTTAGATTCTAGAAGCCTCCAAATAAATAAAGCTTCATTGCGTTGAATCTTTTTCAGTCGATCAGCGGGGAACCAGTTTGCCGATCATCGAAACCGAAGCCCAAAATGCTTGTTAGACCGAATGTCTCGTTATTTACATTTCATAAAAACTATATAACCGAAAAAACATACCATCCATTTTAGCGTCGGGTTACAAAGAGATGGAAAACTTTAGATCGCGGACTTTGGATCTGGCACATCTCCTTGAGAGTTTTTGAAGTTCTTGAGCGTCCACCCTGACTGACTCATGTGAAGCTACGTGACGTAATTTGGGCAGGGCACGGTTGGCTGTAAGATGCTGGGACTGGTTGAACCGCCCTAGCTTTGCACCTTTTGTTCTGTTTTGGAGGTGTCAGCCAGATTATTAGCTATTACTTGGCGCAAAACAACGTATCCTATTAATAAAAGAGAGATTCCGGCTTGCGGAAAATTTACGAAGTACTCGAAGTGTTCGCTGCTCGCCATCTGTATTTTTCTAAAGTGCTCGCTGCTCGCCATCTGTATTTTCTAAACTGCTCGCTCCTCGCAAGATAAATTTGACAACTGCTCGTGTTCGCAGAAACAAACACACTGCTCGCATGCTCGCAAATGCTCGCAAAGACCATTCGATACCCCTATATATCTAAAACGATCGTAAGTTGTTCAGTATGTTCTACAACGAAGCTGGTTATTTTGAATGAGATTCTGTGAAAAAATCATATACTTACTTGACTTGTTGATCTAGGTTTAGTTCTTTTCTCTGCAAACTCGGAGAAAGCAGAGGGCATGTTGTTATGGACTAATGCTTCATATACTTGTTTGTGAATCTCGGGATCTCTCTGCATCTCTTCAGTATTCAGTTCTTCAATCACAACTCTGATGTCCACCAGTCCTAGACGAACAGCTCCAATAACTTTGGCTGCGACTGCCAACCTCTCTTCTTTCTTGTGTTTAATCCACTGCATCACAGATTTGAAGACGAACGTCTCAGACAGTCCATTGAGGTCATCTCGGCTGAGAAGGGTAACTAATTGGTCTGTGTCTATAATCGATAAGAATTCTTCGCTTTCACAGATATCTTTAAACGTTGATGCCATCTTGCGCTCGGCTGCCTCTTGCAGATCTTTCAGGCCGTGTCTATCAGCAATGGTGCAGAGCAGGCAGTAATTTTGCATGTCAAGCCGGAGCTGAACGAATGCTTTTTCTAGGAAATCACAACACTGTTGAACAACAGTTGCAACTTGAAGATGATCTGCTGCAGCAAGTACCTCGAACACGTTTTCCTCGGTGACATGAAGATCTCCATTGTAGATGGAGTCTAAGATGATCTTTAAAGCGTTTGACTTGAAGTTTTTGTCCTTCAGCTCGATCACTTCCTGGTTCGACTCCTTCATTCCATTTGTAAACATGGCGTAGAAATAATCACTATTTGCAGCCAACACGACGCGATGAGCTGGAAAGATATCTTCACCAACTTTTAGTCGAACATCAATAAATTTACTTTCGTTCCGAAATTGAGAACATTTAGAAAGAAGAATATCAGCGTTGGCAACCATTTTGCTAAAGTAAAAGATCTCACTATTATTTGATATCAACAGCAGATCGCACCATATGGTCTTTAACTGATTGCGTGATTGCGTGACTTTGAATGAACAATAACGTCAGCTCGTTACTGTGGTAACTGGTTTAACATGTATTGGATTTCTCTCGTGCTTCGTTGAACAAGCGCACTTCATAGAATGTAAATGAATGTAAATGAATTGTCGCTAGTGGAGTATTAGATACAGATATCGTCATCTTCACTCTGAGGAAAAACTCCGCCTACAAAAAACTAAAGTTAGTTTCTTGCAAGGACATAAGGCTATGAGATAAAGAATCGACAAATGGATGGAAACAAATTCTCAAATTTTGAATTTTTCACTCAGTACCCAAGTCATCGTCGAATTAGTGAAAATCCCGAAAATCTCTTCGCTTAGATCAATGAAAGTGAACCAACAGGGTATCTTTGTAGCGATGTCTCTATTCAAGGTGCCTGACCAGAAGAGAATTGATACCCTCTTGTCTCTAAAAATAAACTTTTTAATATTTCGAATTTTTTAGGAACTGATTAAGCTTAGGCTCCTTGCGTGATCGATCACGCTTGCAACTCAAGCCAATGATCACGTTTCATGTACTGCATGAAGAACCGCTGCACCTTAAGAAAGCTGGTTTGGCCAGCCGAAATATAGTGCTCCGTTTTAAAACTTATCCACGTTGTATCGGTCTTGCCTCTTTATTTATATTCGTTATTTTGGGCCGATTAGATCACTGCTGATCCAACGTTCAAGAGTAGGATTATCGTCCACGGTTGCTTGCTGAACATTTCACAGTCATTTTCAGCGCACATTTACGTCTTAGGCAGAGGAACTGTAAATAAACCACAATACGTGCAAAAATGGGAGATTGACATTGAGAGGCATCTACGGTTTAAATCCAATTGCAGAGATGTAGAAATGATTTGGAAAATTCTGAAAAAGGAAAGAATCCGCATTGTCATGGCTTAGAGGACAAATTAAAATTAACTTCTGTGTAATTTTTATTATATTCTTTGAAGAAGTTTATTTCAAAGAAAAAGAAACATTTTATGTGAGGTAAAAAGACCTAAAAGGGCTCTGCAAGGTTAGATATAAGATTCAAGGTTCTAGATAAGTCCTTGAATATCACGAGCTCTACCCTGTATCGAATTGAAATAAACCGATGTACAGACCGCATTTGCAGCTGACACCACCAGGAAAACCAAGAACAAAACCCACAGATCAAAAGTTCCTTCAATTTGGTTCGTAAGAACCTCCTAAACCATCCTACAACTTCTACAATTAAAAATTTCAGCGTTAATTTTACACATTCATAGTTGTTTCTTGGTTATTACTTCTTACAATTTGCATGGACTCTACTGAACATTTTTAAGATTCCCTCTCATTCTTAGACTAATGTTTGGACACGAACATGATTGAAACTGTTTTAAAGTTAGATCATTTCAAACTGCAAGTAACACCAACCAACTAGTGTTCTGTGCATCCTCATTAGGATACAGCAGCTGTTTATCTTTACCCTTTCATGCATCTCTTTCTTTCTTGGCTCTTTTCGAATAACAAAGGTGAATTCAAATGAACTCATTCAGTTTTCAGATAAACTCTCTTTGAAGGCAAATAGCAAAGGACTGCAGATTTGTCAATGTTTCCTTAATTTTCCCACTCACCCAGTGGAACAGGATACAACTCCCCTAGTGGAATTCTAATCCCACTGTCGATTGGGAATTTATTTATGATGAAGTACATCCTCTCTTCTATTTCCACAGCATTGAGATTGTTAGCGGGAATATGTTTTTGCTCAACAACAGACCAAGTGTTAGTTTCTTCGTTATACATTTCTACAGGTGCTGGACTGCCATAGGGACGTCCATCGGTAGTAATTGAAAGAAAGCCCCCCGCTAGCAAAAGTTTGCTGTTGACTACAAAAAGATTGGATCCAAAGTGAGGGTGGCAGGTCGTTGCCTTTTCTTCCCATTTATTTTTATTTGGGTGGAAACATTGTAGCACTGGTGGAGAATAGATTCCTAGAACTAACTGAGTCCTACTGCCATAAAGTACAAACACTTTCGCATTTACTATAACCTCATTATTGCAGGCTTCAAAGTTATAGCCTCTTTAGCCATGTTGTATCTTTGAGGAACCTGATCTGAATCAGAGCTAAATACATAAATGTATATTCGTCTACGATACATAAATTGTAAATCCATCCAGTGGACGAAAGTGGCTTCACTGAAAAATCATTATAAAGACTTTTATAAAGTGAAATATCACTCGCTCTGTTAGTGGTCGTTATCTTTGATGTATCAATTACAGCTGACGTCACACATATGTTTCTTTTTTTTGGACTTCCATTATGATGCATGGTTTAAAAACTAGTAGTTCCAGAGATAATTTCCGGCCAAGAAGGAGAGGGAGAATATATTTAGAAGGTTATTGTATGAACCAGATAAATTTTACACGTGTCTGATCAGAAGATGTCAAAATGTGATAAACAAATTGATACACTCGCTAACAGTTCGTATGTTAGTTTATTACCGTGTTGTGACGTCATCTGTTAGCCTTAACTGAACAAATATTTGAAAAATTGAATTTACTTTTTAAAAATAGCTCTGAACAAAGTCCTAGGAAGTTGTGCCTTTTCACTGATTTTAAGCTACTGGGAGCCGATTTTGGTGCCAATGAAGAAAACCCATGGCCAAATATTTATGTAACCTGAAAATGTTTCTATAAATTCACTCAGACATTTCCTTTACAACTACTACACGTTACAACTTTACTATAGTTCTAAACACCGTACAAATCATTGACAAAGAAAATGCTACAAAAGCAATGCCAAAAATTGATCGTAAATGCGGTACAATTTAAGGGTATAGGGAGGCCCTTTTGTCAGAAAACTGTAGGAAAACAAGTAGCTTAAAAACAGCAATATTTCGAAGAACCACTATTTGTATGAGTATGGTTGTTAAGTAACCAATCACTTTTAGTTATGTACCTAAGCTGATACAAAGTCCCACCCAAGACTGGGTGCACCCTACTTACACAATCTAAATGGCTAACACCCACCTAATCTGAATTTAGATCAGTGGGTTCAAGCCGTGTCAAATGATCATCTAAGGGCCTGATTACATGAGCCGGGCTGGCCCTGTTAGCCGGGCTGATTTCTTTTGTTTTGGTGTTCGCCAAAGCGTGAAAACAAAAGAATTCAGCGCGGCTAACCGGGCCAGCTCGGCTCATGTAATCAGGCCCTAAGTCATCCTCGGAGACCCAGGGCTGTGGGTCGATTTCAAGTTAGGGCATGAAGAGCCCCTGGGGACATTGTCTTACAAGACTAGTTCCAAACGGTCGCAGTCGTTCTGCCATCTGATTGGTGCCAGAAAATCTTTGTGTTTTTCTGCCCAATCAGAGTGAAGTGAGCTTGAGAGTCCTTTCGTGTGTTTTAACACGGACATATACTAGTATCTCAGTTGCTCACTGTTTGTTTGGACCGTGAGACGGAGGTTTGCTTGAGGTAAAAAGTTTCAGTCTTAGCACACAATGTAAGAGAAATCGATCAGATTGTCCACGAAAATCTTACCGGAAATTATACTGAATACTTTCGCAGGTATCACTAGAGAAGGTGTTTTAAAAAAGTTTGCGAGGTTTGTATACAACATGATGGTTGCAGTCATTGATATGTCGCTTTAAACGTTAAACGAGATTGAAGCTTAAATCTCTCTAGATTTTTTGCATAATTCGCTGTGACTGAAACTTTGCCAATCCCGTGAAGTTATTTAGTCGCACGGGCCACGCAGGTATGTCGAGCAAGTGGTACTTGCGCAACTTTCTGTGCGTGCCAAAATCTAATCTCATCTTCGCTTGAAAAAAAAGAAAAGCTAAGCGGGGAAACTTTTGCTTATTAGATGTGGGTAGATGACCCTGTACTACTAAGCTGACATTTGCAATAAAGCAAACCCGCCCTTTCCATCCAATATTTCTTGGTCTTTGGTTTTGTTTTTCCCATTGAAAACAGCATCGGATCGATTCCCAATGATCAAAGGTATTTGACTTGTCTTCAACAATCGACAGAAAAGGTGAAATGACAATGACCAAGGGACTAGAAGAGAATCCGTGGCCTTCCTAGCTCAAGAATTTCAACACTCTAGACAGCAGTTGAAAGATTAAACTCTTTCCAAACCCCTTCGGTAACTGCCCGAAACATCTCTCCTCACTATGTTCTCGTTAATCAGCTTTTGTTCAGATTTTAATTAGCTAACCGGAAACTCAGCTAAGCTTTCTCTTGGCACTTGCTGGAGGTCGTCCACGAACTTAATGTTCTCTGCAACCTTGGCAGTATTGTGAGCGACTTTACTACTAAGATTAGATTTTGCGCGCGCACAGAAAGCAGAAAGCTACATAGGCAAAAGCGCCAGTTGCTCGACATACCTGCGTGGCCCGTGCGACGAAATAACTTCACGGGATAGTGGAAAAGTTTCAGTCACAGCAAATTATGCAAAAAATCTAGAGAGATTTAAGCTTCAATCTCGTTTAACGTTTAAAGCAACATATCAGTGACTTGTATGAAGATTGTATGGAGCGCGATACCCTCTTGCAAATTTCGCACGTTGCTACATCCTTCTACAACACACTTAGTCGGCATATTTTCGGACAATTATCGACTACAACCTTCTCAAACAAGTGAAAATGTGTGAAAAGCAGACTTTCGTGTTCTCGATTTGACGTCACATTACCCACTAGAGCCATTCCTCTTTAAACTCGGTCGTGGGGCAAGATGGCGGCCGATTTTCCGTATTTTGACTGGGCATAGAAAATTGAAGATTTGAGCAAATAAAAAAATTTTTGCGCAGAAATACTCAAAAAAATAAGCTTACTTCGTTAAGCGAAAAAAATTTTTTGGGTGTAGGTGCACTTTAACATTAACATGTGTAAGCTTTTGTGATGTAAATAACCTATTCTGTGGTGAGTTTATAAAATTTTTGGAAGCATTGTGTAAAATGTCCGTATCTAATTGCGGTTTTGCCGTGCTGAAAGCAAACTGAACTGCTAAAACCTATACCTTAGTGAATCATCATCATGTTCACTGGAGTTTTGAGTATTGATTTATACAAGCTTTGTGATCGTTTCGAATCCTATACATAATCTTAGCAAAAGCAAGGGTGTCTTGTGCTCGATATATTTTATCAACCAAGATATTTTATGTTTTTGCTGCAGCTAAGGCGTGATGCCTTTGCAGAGTTTCATGTGTTGGAGGCGAAGAAAAAGAAGGTGGATGAGGCCATGGAAGAATCAATGAGTAACCTTGTAGATGATCATGATGATGATACAAATGAAGAAAATCCGTTCAACATCGCAACAGATGTGTGCATGAGCCCAATTGATGAAAGTTCCGCCAGCACCAATGCCTCAACTGCTACTGCTTCTGTTACCACTCCTTTCACTTCTCCAGTTGCCTTGACCTCCACCAACAATACCTGTGCTACGCCAGTCAATACAACACCTGTTTCTTTCACAACTCCATCCCCCAACGTAACACCATTGCAAGGCAGCTCTTGTGTAGATTGTGTATATAAATCCAAATTAAAAAATCAGAAGAAGCAAACTATGCGTCTAAGGAGAATAGTAAAGGAACAGAAAAAGGAGATAAGAGAGCTCAAAAGTGTGAGTGCTAAACAAAACCTATTTATGCTTTCTTGTAGCTTTGTATAATGGCGAAAGAATAGTATCCATATTGAACTTGATTCAAGTGTTCCTAGTGCTACTCACTCTCACTAGTACTGGATCATTTATTCCTTCTTGTTTGTTTGTTATTATTGAAAGTAATTGAAACAGCGTCTGAAGGGGAAATTGATGTGCAGGAGGAAAGTGGGTCCAAAGATTTCTTTATCTGGTCAAGCACTGGGAGTGATACAGATATGGCAACAGAGAATGAGGATGGTGACTGGAAATCACAGGCAGGAGGTTCCACAGAAGCTGAAGGTACTGAGGATGATGAAGAGGAAGAGAATCTCTCACAAGAAAGCATGGAAAAAGATATCAGGTGAGACTACCATTGTAGCTTTCATTGGAATTATACCACTTGCATGAGTGGATTGAGGCACTTAGAGAGTTATGGGAAAGGACAAAGGGAAAATAGCCCTTTTTCCCATCCATAACTCCTCATGTTCATCAATTCACTCTCATATCCAATCTTCTCTCACCCTCAAAACATATAAGTAGCTACTGGGTTTGAGTCTGAGTTTATTGTTTGTTCCACTTGACAATAATTCATTATGTAACTTGAGTATATTATTGAAAGGACTCAGCCATGCCTTTTATTTTGCAGAGTTGATCCAGATACCCCTGAATATGATGAACCCAAGTTCATTGTATTTCACAGCATGCTGCTTCATATTTTCACACTTTTCTGCTTCAAGTGTAAAGAAAGCAATCCTACAGCAAGGATGAAGCAAGATGGGACCATGGTTACTGTAACACAGAGCTGTTCAAAATGCCATGATAACTACATCTGGAAATCCCAGCCTACTGTTCTTGGAAAATATCCTGCTGGCAATATCTCTTTGAGCTTTGCAGTCTTTGTGATATTCGGATATACAGCAATAAAAACCCTCGATGTCCTTTGATTTGAATACTTTAATCAACACACTATCCACATGGCAGCCAACGAGTATCACAACAACAACTTTCCCTAGGCATCACGGGATGCCTACAAACACAACCTTTTCGCACTTCCGGTACAATACACTACATCCCTCCCTGTTTTTCCTTAATTTAGAGCGAAAACCCAAACATAAATAACACAACTCTTCCAATGTCTTGCATATAAATGCAGGCCCGGGCCTACTGTTCATAAACAAAGTCCAGTCGGATTCCTAACATAATATCAATGAGCCTACAACAAATAACATTCAATTATCCCTTAGAAAGTTCGTAGTCGTCAAATCGTTTAGGCGG